>NC_134801.1:52530039-52605039 GCF_046742065.1 Oratosquilla oratoria
CTTCAAGGTCTACATTTAGGACTGCAGAAAGATGCGAGGGCAGGAAACGGGGAGAGCTATCTTTGGCGCTAAAGAAAAAAATGAACAACTTAGATCATCTCTACCTTTCATTTCAGCCCTTCGTCATTTCCCTCCGTCACTCTCTCCTTTCCTCTTCCTCCTCCTCCTTCTTCTTTCGCTTAATCCACTTTTCCTCGTCTAGTCGGCTCTGACGAGAGGACTCTTGTCCCCGCCCCGACCTCAGACACGGAGAAAGAGAGCAGCTCTTCGCCTCACGAAACAGCCGCGGCACAAATCCTCCCGATGCCATCCCACCGGGGCAGACCACAACGTGATTGGAATCGGGGCAGGACTCGACCTGATTAGTTTCTGTTGACGGGAGCCAAGACGAGATCGTCGTAGTCGTCATTGAGACCTTCTGGGGAGCTATTAGGGAGCACGAGAGGAGGGGATGAAAGAGGTCCCAAGAAGAAGGTCCGAGAAGAATGTAACAAGTCCGCAGGGAGCAGGAGGAGGACCAGGAGGAGTAGTGGGTACGTTAGTTTAATAAGTGCACTTACAGACAGTTAAATGCGGTGATATATAGAACAGTAAGTACGAATGAAAACAAAATGAGAGTGTACACACAGACACAAGCACACAACGCAACGCAGCCCACGTACACGACTCGACGGCGCAGTGGTAGCGTCCACAGCCGCCACTACGGCGCTCCGGGCTCGAATCACGCTCAGGACAGAAATAATTTCAGTGTCGCTGCGCTGCGAGTCGTTAATCCAACTCTCGTGGAGGGGGGGTGCGTGTAGGGTACCAGCATTACCCATAGATCGGTCATATACGAGCTCTCTTTCAGAAGGGAAATAGCTGTCGATCACGAGTCCAACACTTGGTCCAAGACCATGGTGAAACACACACACACACACAAACACCCGTAAAATACAACTAGGTAAATACAGAGATAGAGAGATAGATAGATAGATAGATAGATAGATAGAGAGAGAGAGAGAGAGAGGGGGGGATTTGTTCCAAAATTACGTTAATCGACAACTATGTCCAATATGTAGCTTCCTTCCTGAACTAGAATTAGTGTTAGTGGCATTTCTAGCACTAGGAATGTCACAAGGGCCACACTGGAGCCCAGGTAAATATCAGAGAGCAAACCAAAGTTGTTTGTGCAAGGAATAATTTTAGTTTCCTTACACCAAGTTGACTTACGGGGTCATCGGTGCAGATGAGCTCATTCAAGTTCTCCGAACTGCGTAAGTGGACCTTCAGAAACAAAATAGTTTCCCGCCAGAGGATTTCAGAGGTCAAATGATATTCCCCTCACCCATGAATGGCAGTCATCTGCAAACGCACTGCTCCACAAATTACGATTCATTGGAGTAATGACACACTCTAATTTCAATCCACCTCTACAATTATAGCTCATAGGCAGGGAATGCAAAAGATAGCAGTATTTCTACAATGCGCATCAGCAAAATTTTAAATGAAAGATATGACTTCAATAATGAATGTATTGTAGATGAAAATGAATTGTTGTCATGTACATGCAACTGCTACATTAACCCCAATGTCAGTGACAGTTTCCGGACCGCTATACAGTTCCGACGCTTGTCATGTCGGCCGTCAGATTCCAAACAATCTAATAAATCCCTTGGCGCGTGATTTTTACTCTATAATTGTGTGACGTTACCACTTGTCATGTAATTTATTCATTTAAATTGAAAACAGTCTTCATTGATTTCATTTTTTTTTCTGTTGCATGAAGTGCTCAATTTGGTAGTATTTGATAAATGTTCCTAGTCACAGATCATGTCAGGTTAAATTGTTACACATTTTGCTGAAGCTAATTAATCCATCAATAATCAAGTCTATACTCGTAATACCCTTTCATTTTGGTTTAAACCTTTTGAAATATGTCAACAAAAATGTAGGGGGATGTCAGCCTAAAATCAAAGAGCCCATACCGCGGCTCACAGAAAATTCCAGAACACCGCGATGCACTGCACAAACTTTTTGGGTTGCTGAACACGGCAATTGAAATAATATCATCACCGACAGTAAAATCACGCGAAAATATAATACATGAATGACAAGTCCAGCGAATCACAAAATGAATGAATGAACAAATGAATATATATATATATATATATATATATATATATATGATGAATGGTTTAGACAGATGAGAGACTGGGTGGAGGAAGATTAAGCGAAGATGGGCTGGAACTTTTTATTGCTTATACGTTTCGACCGACTCGGTCTTCTTCAGTAAGCTGTCTACAAACAGTTGGACCACATATTTATACATCCGAGGATGGGAACAAGGGCAGGTCACCCCGCCGGCTGTCTGGGGATTCCCTTTCCCGTATCATGCATACGTTTCCCAATTGTATTTATAATTAATCTACTTGTTGCCTCTGACAAACAGACAAAACCTTCCCTGTCATTGATGTTTTCATAATAATTAATGTAGGCAGCTTCAACAGTCTTCCTCATGTCTCTCCTTAATCCCGTGTGTAGAACCTCGACTCCATCCCAGTGGGGCAGATGTCCAGACCGGTCAGCATGTTGGACGAGTGAATTAGAAGTCCTGTGTGACCTCAAGTCTCTTTTGTGCTGACCGGTCTGGACATCTGCCCCACTGGGATGGAGTCGAGGTTCTACACACGGGATTAAGGAGAGACATGAGGAAGACTGTTGAAGCTGCCTACATTAATTATTATGAAAACATCAATGACAGGGAAGGTTTTGTCTGTTTGTCAGAGGCAACAAGTAGATTAATTATAAATACAATTGGGAAACGTATGCATGATACGGGAAAGGGAATCCCCAGACAGCCGGCGGGGTGACCTGTCCTTGTTCCCATCCTCGGATGTATAAATATGTGGTCCAACTGTTTGTAGACAGCTTACTGAAGAAGACCGAGTCGGTCGAAACGTATAAGCAATAAAAAGTTCCAGCCCATCTTTGCTTATTCTTCCTCCACCCAGTCTCATATATATATATATATATATATATATATATATATATATACCGCTAAGGTATTATTAATATGAATTTTTTTTTATATTTTTTATATTTTTTGCATCCGACCTAGATATGGATCAAAAGGTCTCCTGTCGGCATGCTTTGCCTTTGTAATATACACACATATACCGGTATATATATATACATACATATATATATATATATATGAATTTAAGATTTTAAAGGGAATTGACATCAAAAGTGACAAAATTTTCACATTGAATGAGAATCAGACAAGAAACAATGGTCTCAAACTGTCCGGAAATAGATTCAATTTGTAAGTAGGTAGAAACAACTTTGCCAACCGTGTAGTTAATGAATGGAATAAACTTCCTGCACAGGTAGTGCAATGTAGTTCAGTTCGAAGCTTTAAGAATCATTTAGATAAATACCTAAGTAAGATGCTGTAATGATTATAATTTATCTTATATTATTTGTTTTTGTTTTGTTATCATTTGTCTGTCTGATTTTCATTTATTATTAGTTATATGTCAATTTATTATTATTTACTATTTACCTGTTTGTTTATTTTAACTATACCTATGCATTTATTTATGTATTTTATTTGTTATTTACATTATTATAGTTTTTATTTATTATTCTATTATTATGATTTTTATTTTTTTTTATTTTTGGCATCCGAACTAGATATGGATCAAAAGGTCTCCTGTCGGCATGCTCCTCCTTTGTAATCCTTTGTTGAAAAAATAAGATAAACATACAGAAATAGTCACTATAGTTATCAAACTGAAAAGAACGAGACTTTCCCACTGTTGTGCGCTGACCAGTCTTGATCTTCGATTTGTCCCTTATTTCAGTCTAAATAAAATAAAACATCCCTTTAGTGTCCGAACATACAATATCGGCTTCGACCACAACCAAATGATAGTTTTATAGTAAAGGTCTCCCTTCGGTGCTACTACAGCGTGAGGTCTTCTACCGCCATTTTATGTGGCCTTAGTACCCAGGTGCAGCCTGAGGTCTACCTACCGCGTGAGTGACCCGCGTTCCTCCTCCGGGACGCTCCCCGCACCTGTCCATCAAACATGTGTCCTGCCCAAATACATAAAAAAACGTGACCTGTCCACATGACCTGACCTAACCTAACCTATTTGTGTCATTCTTAGAAAATATACGAAGTGTGTATCACTAGAATAAATGTATGGAAATATATGATAACATGTTTATTTTTACATTTCTTCCTTTAATATGAATGGAATTAGAAATCCAAATATCTAAGTCATTCCAAGGCTATGTACAAAATATGAGTTTATTGCTCAAATAAATGTATGGAAATGGTAGACCTCACGTTGTAGTGCTAACGGGAGGTAGACATCATGCTATAGTGCTAACGGGAGGTAGACCTCACGCTATGGTGCTAACGGGAGGTAGACCCCACGCTACAGTGATAACGGGAAGTAGACCTCGCGCTATAGTGCTAACGAGAGGTAGACCTCACGCTATAGTGCTAACGTGAGGTAGACCTCACGCTATAGTGCTATCGGGAGGTAGACCTCACGTATAGTACCACCCTCCCTTCTCTCTTCACTCGTGAATTGGAGAGAACACGTATGCAGTGTATCACTGCCCTAAGAAATAATCATGGGTACTTTCTTTCAGCTGACTACAAACATCTAAAGTTATCCTGAATAAATACTATATAAACGTTTACAATACCTATCGCGAACGGGCATGCACGTGACAATTTTAAATTCTTCCCGTAGGTCCTAGAAAAAATCTATTTAGTATAGTATCCCATGATATTACGCTAGCGTTATCCAAAAGTAATTGTAGTTACTATTTTTGTATCTCAACATTCCATCACGACAATAAATTTTACCAACTAATCCTTCCTAAAATAATGCCGTACCCCTTTTGTTTATGTCATGATGGTTTGTTTTGCTTCGTATGGTCCCTTCAAGAATGATCTCAGATCGACATATTTAAGTGACGTAATATATTAATACATACTCCGAAGAAGCAATAATAAGATAATAAAAAATACACGATACATTCATCAGGTAATACATATTGTACTTATTAATCCCATTGATTTTAAATCCGGAAGTAAATGTATCTGAGGCTAGCTTTTTGATAGGACCAGCCAAGTCACCATATTATCTTGTAAGAAAAAGGGAATATTTTTCTTAATGATGTCAGTCTGCAAATTGGCAAAAATATTGTGGATTTAACATTCTTATACATCAATTTATCGTGCTGTAAGTCAGTGAGTATCTTTGAAAACCTTTTGACATCTTAGTTTTTTACCATATCTAATATCAACTAATCAAGTTGCCTAACTTTCATTTAAGGAATTTTTCTCTTTTAATTTTTTAATGGGCAATGGGTCCCTCAGTACTAAATAGAATTATATGGTTAATGAAAGACTAACAGAAAGAGTCTGTTATGCCAATGAAAGTGTTTGAGAAAGGCTTAATTCACTAATGAACATATGTTACCCTCAGACCTGGAGAATGACTAGGTAAAGCCAAAAACAAAAGATATAAAAAAAAATGTGGGTCAAAATTTGGAAAGCTATACAGCTTAGACTGTATTTTCATTAAATGCATCATATTTACACCTTTGAAAGATTTTTCATCACTGCAAATGATGGTTGGAAAGCATCCTGTATACCGTAAATAAAAAATTGACTCCTATTTGGGAGTCCAAAAAAGTAAATTTGAAAATTAAATACAGAAAATAACAGGTCAGGTTAGAGTTAGTTTGATTAGGATAGGTTATGCTAGAGCTAAGACTTAGGCAATTTACAGTCTGTTAGAGGAAAGGGGTATCCGAACAGCTGGTACAGCCCAGGGCTCGAACCTAGGATCTACTTGCTGAGTAATCATCCTTACCATACTTTTTTTTTTCTTTATGCAGTCTCTTGACCTTCTACCTTGACGATCTTGGGGACCACATTGCAAAATTGAGGTTTTAGGTTTTGGGTGGGGGAAATAAGCAAAACTAATCAAGTTAGATATATAAACACCTTTCAGGTTCCTTCAAATAACCTGACCAAACCCATCATTTTTGTGCCATTCTTGCAGTTTCATAACATATTATTGCACATGTGTATATGATTGGAAAATAAAAAACAAACAATAATCTAACCTAACTAGGGTTGCATATTACTTAGCACATGTCAAAAAATTTTACTTTATGATATTCATGGCTTTACCCACTAGTAATCATATCTTTGTATGTTAAATCTGTGATTGTTCAGGGATTACTGTACTAGTATCAGAGGTTAACAATTTAGCATTAACATGGAGATTTCATTCTTTATATACACCCAGAGTTGTAAAAATAAAAATATCCATAATTTGGAAATTAGTATGATATTTGGATACCCAAGATTCTATTCTATATACAGGTAGTCGTCGACTTACGACCTATGCGACTTACGACTGATCGACTTTACGACCATGAGATGGTGCAATAATATCCAACATTTAATAGAGTAATAGAATTGCAATGTTATGCCTGGCAGTGCAGTACATTACTCCGCACGCTGCGAGACGCGAGTACGATAGTTTTGGCAGGCTGCCGGTAGCGTCAGCATTCCAGCCAGCTAAATATTCTTTCATTTTGTTTGTTTGAAGTAAAATATTTCCTAATTTTGCATTGCATTTTGTATTTTTGTATGTTTTGTAATTAATAAAATATAAACTTTTTATGCCTAGGCTAGTTTGTTGTCGATTACAATATGTTCGGTACAGTACTTAAACGAAAAGAATGTGTTTTGTTGAAATAAAAAGAATCCTAATGTTGCCTTACCTTTTGTATTTTTATGTTTTGCAATTAATAAAATGTAACAGTATCTTTTTATGCCTAGTCTGTTGTCGATGACAAAATGTTCGGTACAGCATTTTGTATTTTTATGTTTTGCGATTAATAAAATGTAACAGTAAACTTTGTTTATGCCTAGTCTGTTGTCGATGACAATATTTTCGGTACAGTACGTAAACGAAAAGAATGTGTTTCGAAATATTTTTTTTTCCTAATTTTGCTTTACAATGATTTTGATGTAATCAACAAAAAAGGATTTGTAGGTCAAAGATGACAGGACTTTATTCAGTATGCGTAGGCCTAGGCTACGTTTCCTAACGAAAATGATAAAAAGTTAATGAATACTAAACAACGTAGCTCAAAGATAATAAGATTTTATTCAGTATGCATACGTTTCCTAAAGAAAGTCTGATGGTAAATTAATACAAAGGTTAACAAATACAGTATTAAATATCATAGGTCAAAGATGATAGGATTTTATTCAATATGCTTAGGCCTAGGCTGTTTCCCAAAGAAAATCAGATGAAACTATAAAAAGGTTAAAAATACTATACAACATAGTTCAAAGATGCTAAGATTATTTCAGTAGGCTAAATATACAATATATATATATATATATATATATATATATATATATATATATATATATATATATATATATATATATATATATATATATATTATAAAGGGTAATATATACTGTATATATATATAGACCGACTTGCGTCCAGATCAACTAACGACCTGTCTGTCGAAACCGAACTCGGTCGTAAGTCGACGACTACCTGTAGTTTAATCTTGAATTACGCTAGTTTTACTTATTTGAGACCTATGTAGGTGTCATGAGGCATGAATGGGTACACAAGGATGCCAGCATTGGCGTCTTTATTATATATATATATATTTTTTGTAGTTGTAAATGAGACCCCTGGATTCTGTGAACTGATTTGATCATGTTTTCTGTATTTATTATTGCTCAGAGTAAAAGAGAATGAGTAATACAGCAATGACTTTATATTTTGTAATGCGTGTAGTGTGATGCAAATTACATATGGCAGCTGATGCTGTGTGCAAGAATTTGAGTCATGCTGAAGTGGTTAAAGGAGTTAATGCTGACAACACAACCCATAGGAGTGATTTAAAAACCTTTGCCTCATAATAGTTCACGTGCTAACCATCTTTGCCAACAGTTTTGTTATGAGTAAATACCAGTTGGTGTGCCCTTGCTCAGGTTTCAACACAGAAGGACAAAGACAAGGAGGCCTAGGAGTGATTGTATTTTCTTTCCTTAACCACTTCAGTACTTATCAAATTCTCGTACGCAGCATCGGCTACCGTATATACAATTCATCATACTACTCACATTATGAAATAGAAAGTCACTGCTGTATTACTAGTTATCTTTTACTCTGAGTAATAATAAACAAAGAAAACATGATCAAACCAGTTCACAGATTCCAGGGGTAACTCATGTACAACTACAAAAAAGATATATATATTCAAGATGGCGACACCGGCATCCTCATGTACCCACTTGCACCTCATGACACCTACGTAGGCGTCATTATACCGAAGTAGTTAAACATGCATGCAAAAAGGTCTTCTTCCTCTGATAAAAGGGGTGGTCACTAAGTCAAAGCATAGACCCACAGCACACCTATCACTTGCCCTTTCCACACCCATCAAAAACCTATTCATTGCCCCTTCCATTTTATCTCTTGGATGAAGGGTAATCCCCACCCCATGCCAAACTGCTTAGGTCAAAATCAGTGTAGCAGCAAGACACAGTGACTCCACAGCAGAGCCTGACAGCCAGAGTTGGTTTAACCTGACTGCTTCACCACATAATGGTCTCTCCACCCACCTACTCATCTACTCAACAAAATTACAGAGTAAACAAAAATAACATTCTTCAAGGCCATGTCATTTTTTTAACCCTGCACAATCTCTCTCTATTCATTCCTATCTTTTGTACTCTATTTTCCTTGCTTAACACACATTTCTCTTGTACCTAAAACCCTCATTACCCTATCTATCCACCTTATTCTTGGTTGTCCTCTCTATTCACTACTATCTTTTGTACTCTCTTTTCCTAAATGCACATTTCTCTTGCATCTAAAACCCTGATTACCCCATCTGTCCACCTTATTCTTTGTCTTCCTCACTAGTTCACTCCATCCACTTCTTCTTCTTTTTTCTAGTCATTCCTTATTCATTCTTTCTGTATGCCCAAAACACTTCAGTAATCTTTGATCTACCCTATCCTAAGCCTTCCTTCCACCTCTTCTCTGCATTGTATCTACATATCTCACTCATTGTATCTTTGCAATACACACCATACTTCTCAAATACTTCATTTCAAGCACATTCAGGTTCTATCTCTTTGCCTTCCTGAAATTTTAGATCAATTCCATATGGTGCTATAGGTACAATCACTTCTTCACATAACCTTCTCTTTGCATTCATCCTCATATGCTTATTTCTAACAGCTAATGTATAATAGTAGCACAAGATTTCCCAGAAGGATAGAAGCATAGTCTATAACAACAACTTGTTTCTCATAACAATTTTCTTTCCTTCTAAACATGTATGATTCTCATCCACATCCACTCCACCATTCATGTTTATATACAACCCCAAATACTTAATGCTCTCTACCTCAAACCTCTCCCTTCAAACTTGCATTTCATCAACTTACTTTTGCTCACATTTGCTCTAAACTTTCTCTCCCCACACACCCTGTCAAATTCAGCTATCAATTGATTCATTCTCTCCTCAGAATCAGCCAAACATTAAAAAAAAGATAATCCATATCCTTCCACCCTTACCAACTCCAAACCTCTGCCTAACACTGACTTTTACCTCCCTTACCATCCTATCCATATACATGTTGAACAAACATGGTGACACCACACAACATTGACAGTCCCATTTTCACTTCAAACTTTTATTTAAATTTTATTGTATTTCATTTTATTTATTTTAAATTTATTGTATTTATATTTTTTGATAAGATTTGTTTTACTGATTTAGGTGTGCTTGACCAAAATGGCTGCAGAGGAAAGCAGCAGCCCAGGAGCTGAGAAGACAAACTCAGATCCAGGAGAGAAACAGCCAGGAGATTCAGTGGGGCCTCTTCCTCCTAATCCCTCTCCTCCTCCTCCTCCTCCTCAGCATAATTCCATTATGGGTTCCAGAGGTATTTAAACGAGTTTTTCAAGAAAATGTAAGGTTTTGAACATCCCTTTTTCCCCATAATTCAAAGTGAAACATAAGAACATAAGAATGAAGGAGACTGCATGAGACTATAAGGCCTACACTAGGCAGTTCCATGCCCTGTACCACTTATTTATCCCATCCATAAAGTTATCTAACCTTCTCTTAAAACAACCATTGTTTCCTTTGAACTCTGAACACTCAGAACATACCATTTTTGGATAACTATGTGGTCAGCCACCCTATGCACCAGAAACTGATTAATAAGAATATATTAAACTTAGTGGTTGTTATACACCAGAAATAATAGTAATTGTTGCATTGAGTTTCACTAAGTGGGAAATATGCAGTCTCACACAAGGTGGCAACAGACTCCACAAAAGAAACAAACTTAATCTAAACACAAATAAAGAAAACCACTTACATTACAAATGCTTACATACCACCCACAGCGTCAGTTCCCCGAGGCTACATACCTCAACTCCAGCCACTCAGCTCAATAACAAACTGCATAATGGCAGGTGATCTGAATTCACATCACCCAGTTCAGTTTAATACACAAACACCAGACCAAAGAGGACACAAAATACTAGAACAATACCCATCTTAAATGTATTAAATCTAATAACCACTCCACAAGGCAACTTCCTCAACATAGCAAACATCCTGTGTCCCCTAACATAACAATATGCTCATCCTCCCTACAAAAACAAATAGCTGATATTAAAATGTAACAAGAAATCGTCCACAGAATAGAGAGAACAAAAAGAGACTGCAAAGGCCTTCAAGAAATATCAAATAGAAGAGACTAGTGGTAGCTACAAGTATAACAAGGAATGTTCAAAAGTATTTTAAAACCAAAGGATGTCTTATTTTTTTTCTTTGACTTCACAGTGAGACCAGAAGTTTTACACAGCTATGATGGAGATTATCAAAATGTTGGTGAATATGCTGAAGCCCTTCGCAAGTGGATGGCCCATTTGTATTATTGGCAGTGTGTGGCTGCTTCCTTCCCGTGTTTCCTGGCTTCCCTACATATGCAGGTTTGTACAGTGTTTTGAGTTATTCAGTGCAGCATTGTAAATCACAAAAGAAAAATCTATGTATGTATATACCAAGGTCTTCTTCCTCCTTATAAGGGAGGTAGCCAAGTCTGTCAAAAAGAGAAATATTAACAGAATATCATTGCATACCTTAAGGGTTTTTTTTTTTTTTTTCCATAGTCCTCCAATAGCAGTAGTTCATCCAGGTTACCAACTCCTCCAAGCACAACAACACAGGCTACCCCTACACCCTCCTCATCCCAGCAACAACAGCCACAAGACCAACAGCAGCAGCAGCAGCAACAGCAACAACAACAGCAGCAACAACAAAACCAAAATCAACCAGAGCAGCAGCAGCAGCAACAACAACAACAGCAAAGAGGTATGATGCTCTGTACTGCACTGAAAGGCATATGACAGGGTCAACAGGAAGGCATTGTGGGAGGTATTGCAGATATTGTGTATGGAATACAGTGAAAGCTGTAGTAGAGCTTGTGTCAGGATTGAGAATGCCGAGAGTAAATGGTTTAAGGTGAAGGTGGGGCTGTACCAGGATTGTTATGTTCAGAGCATAGGGGGTCGAACAGGAGGTAAGTATGAGGATGATAGGCAGAGGACTGAAGATGGTTAGAGTGAAGGGAAGTGGGAAGTGAGCCAGTTATTGTTAGCTGATGACATTGCACTTTGCATTCATCCCCAAATACCTTCTTTTTGATACAACATACATCACAAGTGTCTACATACCACCCTCCACATCAACCCCCTGGGGCAACACCCCTCACTTAAGCCTCTCATTTCACTAACAAACCACAAATTGGCAGGTGACGTGAATGCAAATTATCTAGTTTGGCTAAACACAAACAACAGACCAAAGAGGAAGCAGAATATTAGAACAACTCCCCATTCTAAACATGAAATTCCAGCAAATAGCCCACTAGACAACCTCCACAACATGAACAACAAGCAGACTTATTATAAAAGACATAAGTGTTCTCACCCTCTCTCCAAACACAAAGAACTTGGGGCACCATCCATAACCTGTCATTGGATTTGCCAACAAAGATCACCATAGAACTGAAAGAAAAAAATAAAACCCACATACAAGGAAATATTATTTGATATAACATCTCTAATTCCCCCCCTCTCAGAGGAGGCTAGGATGGTGCCCCCTTATGGAGGGCTTTTTGAAGGACAGAATTTAATGTTGTATGATGCCCTTACTATGAACTTACTGCTTCTTCCACAAATCGCAATGCTCTAATCCACTCAGCCAGCAAGTTTCCCAACAAGAAACTATCCCCCTTTTAAGGGAGGTACCCAAGTCAAAGGCACATACCCACTCCTATCCACTTCATCACCCTTTCCCTCCCACTCTCATCTTAGCTCCTCATGAATGATGGGTCATCCCTGTATCCCACCCACTACCCTGGGTCATCTCCTTTTCCACTCCTGCCCTCCTCCTCACCTCCTTATTTCTCACTCCATCCAACCTAATAACCCCTACCATACTTCTCAAACAATAAACTAGAAAAAACAAATTTACAACATTACACAGTCAAAGGAGTAACAAGATATATATTTGTAGAGGCTACGAGAAAAAAATACAACTCCCAGTACACACCATAGAAAGCCACCATGAAAAAAGAAGAGAAACAAACCAAAAAGTAAACAAATGTTCACAGAAGGAAAAGAGCAACTGTAAAAATTAACCTCTTCAATACGAGTCAAATATTTGCGTATGTATGATGATGCATCACAATATGCACAATACAAAATATAAAGTTACTGTTGTTATACACACTCTCTTTCACCATGAATAAATATAACATCACAGCAAAGGTGATCAAGCCTATTCACAGAATACAGGGGTCACTCAGCTACTACTACAAAAGAAATATAATCAGAAAGCCGACACTTGCGGTTCATGATGCAAACATAGGTGTCCTCATACTCAAGAAGTTAAAGCGCAGTGTCGGAAATCAAATAAACAAGAGAAAACTGGGAAATGCACAAATTCAATATGAAAAATAACATGTGGAAAACAACAGAAGCCATTAAAAAATGAACAATTAAAATACACCTTCCCCATGAAGCAGTTTGAGCAAACCAAGGAAAAATACCTTCGCCAAAACAGCCATGTAATACGGTTACCAAACACTTGAAAATAATTTCCAGACTCCAGAAAATAAGAAAATAACAAAATATAAGGGGAAAATTAAACTGGACACAAATGCCTTTTACCCCTTTCTCCAAAGATACAGAAGGGACAAAGAAATTCAAAAGTTCCTGTACAGAAGGCCCAGATATCTTAAACATCAGTGTAAAAGACCTTGACTGATACTTTTATGCACTACTTTCTGTACATCAAAATTTCGGCAATCTAGAAGACATACATACATACATATACCAAAGGCTTTTTCCCCCTCCATGGGGGTAGCCACAAAGAAAAAGGCATAGAAACCACTCCCACCCATTCCATTTCCCATATATTCCACTCCCCTCCACCCTACTCCCTCCCTCTTATCTTGGCACCTCCTGGATGACGGGTCATCCCTGCATCCTGTCCACTGCCCTGGGTCAGGAGTGTCGCAAAACACAGCACATCCACAGCAAGGCCGCTTCATAAATTCGGCGACCCCCCCTCTCCTTCCCCTCATGCATAAAAGGAGAAGACGGGGAGAAATCCCTTCGGGCTGCGTCAACTTTTTTTTCATACATACTTCCTCACCCCCCATCCCCCACCCACTCCCCCTCATGTATCATAGCATCATCTATACACAACCCCTCTCCATTCACCCCTATCTTCTGTCCTCTCCCGTCCTTCCTCCACAGACATTCCTCTCTTTTGTAATGCCCTTCACCCCATCCATCCATCTCATCCAAGGATGCCCCCTCATATTCACTCCTTCCACCTCTGCCTTCCATACTTCTTTTACTAATCTTTCTTCACTCATTCTTTCCATGTGTCCAAACCATCCTAATATCCTTTCATCAACCCTATCTCCCAGTTTCCTTTCCACCCCTGTTCTCCTCCTCACCTCCTCATTTCTTTCTCTATCCAGCCTAGTAACCCCTATCATACTTCTCAGACACCTCATCTCAAACACATTCAAACTCCTTCTCTCTTCCTCTCTCATGTTCCATGTTTCTGCCCCGACAGCACACACAATATTCATATACCAAACACACCACTAGAAAATCCAGCATCCTACAGAACAATGTCATTATCATCAACCATATCCAACCTGATGAAGACACAAATCACAAAGAAACATCACTAATCTGCTTACCTCTACAAACTAACTTGGATTCAAGGATGACTGTTCCACTAATATACTTCTCTCAAACATCACCTAACAGGTGCTGGAGAGATTCAGCAAGAAAGCACCTCCAGAATGATCATGGTGGCATTTGATAAAGTTCCTAGAACAGTCTAGAAAAGGTCATACTGACAAACATCCATAACAATGACAAGAAATGGCAAACAATTTTTTTTTGCTGGTAACCCAAAACAGTTAAATTTCTGATATTAAGATATTGTTCTTTGGAGTCCCCCAAAGAGTAATACCTCTTCACAAGTAATCTCCCCACCCCTATTAAGATGATATGATGCTAATAACCCAGCATAGCAAGAATAGCTGGTAAAAACAACCAGATTTGTTTAGACAAACTAGAACAGTGGACTAGAAGAAATAGAATAAAGGCTTCCCTTCAGAGATTATTGGTAATATTGTTCACACCGGATAACCACAAATCGGAGAAATATTCAGAAGTAAAATTTAATGACCATACCCTTTAACCTTTTCAGTACAATTCAGATTCTCATGCACAGCAATGGATGCCTGAGGTACAGTGATGCATCACAATAATTGCATTATAAAATATAAAGTCACTGCTGTATTACTCATTTTCTTTCACATAGTAATAATAAACACAGAAAATGTGATCAAGCAAGTTCACAGAATTCAGGGGTCATTCAGCTACAATGGCAAAATAAATATATTAAAAACGCTGACACTGGCATCCTCATATATTCACTCGTGCCTCATGACACCTACATAAGCGTCATCATATGGAAGGGGTTAAGTGGAAAAAATTAAAATGCTGGGCCTTACTTTTGATATATGAGAATCATGCACACATCAAAGACCTGACAGTGAAATCCAACAAGAAAATAAACATACTAAGATCAGTAACAAGCATGGGCTGTAGTCAGAAGTAAATTGTAATCACAGTCTACAAACAGTTCTTGAAAACCACATTCAACTGTGCTTCCACAGCATGATTCCCAACACTTTATAAAAGAAAAGAAACAGACACCCTATAGACTGCACCAAAATCATCTTAGAATATCTGAATACAGAAACCAAGGACCTTCTCTAAGAATATCACATGAAAATTATATTTAAATTTGCTCTTTAAATTATTCACTGGATGAGTGGGAAGGGTTGTGACATAATGAAGTGATAGGAGTTAACCAGCATTGATAGTTGGGTCTTGCTGTGGAGGTGCACTGGCCCAGACATGAACAGTGGAGTGTGGACAGAGATGACTTCATCCACAAAGAGCCAAATTAGAAGGGATGAGTGGGCTTTGGATAGGTGCTAGATGGGTGAACAGTGGATATATGCTTTGACTCAGCCATCTCCTGGAGGAAGGACATTATGGTATGCATATGTATATATATGTCAGGTAAAAGGAGCATTGGATGCAAAAGAAATGTGTCAAGCGAGAGAATGCAAAAGATAGGAATGAATGGAGAGAGATTATAATTAGACGAAGGAATGATGCAGCCTGAAGGGGGTGTCCTTGTTTGCTCCATAATTATATTTCGAGTGGAGGAGGAGGATCACCCTAAAATGAAGCAGTGGGGGTAAACCAGCTCTAGCTGTTGGCTTGACTGTATAGGTGTTGTGTCTCACTGCATTACCTTTGACCTGACCAGTATGACAGGGACAGGGATGACCCATCATCTATGACATGCGAAGATGTGATGAATGGGGTTGGATGCATGCGAGGTGGATGTATGCTTTGACTCGGCCATCCCCATTTAAGCGCAAGAAGACCCTGTGTTATATATGCATTTATATTCACATGGTGAAAAATTCAGTGTAATTTACTAGAACATGTTATTCATATTTTGGGTTGATATCAGATGATTAGTGAAACAGTTTAAATAATATTGATTCATAGAAATTGTAAGTAATGGTATCAGATTTTATTCTGAGTCTTTTGTGCTTCATATTTCAACACAATTGTTAAGAATTATTAAGAGACTACATTAATAGTGGATATTGTATACATCTAGGTAATTCTATTTTTCTGTTTCCAAATGAAACTAATCAGAATTATGTCTTCTTTATTTTATACTTTTTTACCCTTGCATTCATTCAGTTATTAAATTAATACAAAATATTTATCACAATTTAAGTAGACATATTTTCTGTGTTGTTTTTTTCAAGTAATCTTTACTCTTAAGTTTTTCACATTGATTCCATATTCCTGTTATGTTTTGTATTGCTTTCACTCAATTTGCATTTTTTTTTCTTTTACATCACCTTTTTCTCAATCCTCCTTCAGTTCTCCTCCCATTTTATTTTCTTTTTCTACAATATCTTATTCTACTGCTCTTCTCATCTTTATTTCCCCCTTCCAATTAGTTTTTCTTTTTCTCTTGCACTTTTTCTGTTATTTTCCTCTTCTCTTTTGCCCCTCCCAATATTCCCATACCTTTTGCTAACGATCCATATCACAAAGGCATCGAGTATGTGGTACCGCCATTATGGAAGCGCTTAATAGCCGAGCTGGTGGACTTCCTCCTCCTGTTTGTCGTCAAGGTGGCTGTCATGTATGCAGTCCTGGCCCCCTTCGATCTGCTGTAAATGTCTTTTTGTTGTTTTGTGTATAGTTTGACATAAGTATTGGCTTTTGAATGTTTAATATAATAAATTCACATATTTTTAACTTTCCACATAATCATATTTATAGTCTGTGATGGAAGAGGAAAATGAAAGAGGTACAAGAAGCTTTGAAAATTATAAGAACTGATAAGGCACCTGGGTTGGATGGGTGTCATGCGGAGTGTCTGAAAAAGGGAGGTATGGTTATAGCAGATTGGCGAATGAGGTTGTTTTATGTGTCTAAGGGAGGGAAGAGTGCTGGAGGACTGGAGGTGTGCCTGTATAGTTCAACTTTACAAAGGAAAAGAGGAAAAATATGAATGTAGTAGTTTTAGAGGAATCAGTTTGTTGAGTATTGTTGGAAAGGCTTATGAGAGGGTTTTAATTGAGAAGATTAGGAGAGGAACAGATATAATTAATGAGGACAGTGTGGGTTTAGGAAAGGTAGAAGGTGCATAGGTCAAGCATTTGTGGTAAGGCACATTTGCAACAAGTTTTTTGCAAAATGAAAGGATTTTATTTTTGGGCCTTTATGGATTTGGGGAAGGTGTTGCAGATGCATGGGATTGGAGGAAAGCTATTAAGGGCAGTCAGGAATATTTACAGGAGTAATAGAGCTCGTTTTTTTTTCGAGCTGTTGTGATGCATGAGGTGGAATGGGTGGGGGGATGGGGGGGTGAGGTAGTATGTGTGAGCAATTTTTGACGCAGCCCGAAAGGATTTCTCCCCATGTTCTCCTTTATGCATGAGGGGATGGAGAGGGGGGGTCGCCGATTTAATGAAGTGGCCTTGCTATGGATGTGCTGTGTCTTGCAACACTGCTTCTGACCCAGGGCAGTGGACAAGTTGCAGGGATGTCCCGTCATCCAGGAGGTGCTATGATGAGAGGGAGGGTGGAGGGGTGTGGAGTGTATTCTGGGATGGAATGGGTGGGAATGATTTTATGCCTTTTCCTTTTTTGGCTACCTCTCTTGTAAGGGGGAAAAGCCTTGGTATATGTATGTATGTAATAGAGCTCGTGTTAGGATTGGAAATCAAGAGAGTGAGTGGTTTGAGGTGAAGGTGGGGCGGAGTCATGTCACCATGGCTGTTCAATGTTCACATGGATGGGATGGTACAAAATGTAAACATGAGGGTGATTGGCAGGGGATTGGAAATGATTAGATATATTAGAGGGAAGTGGGAGGTGAGCAAGTTATTGTTTACGGATGACACTGCACTTGTGGCGGGGTCAGAGGAGGGAACAGGGTTTAGGAAGGTATACAATAGGAGGAAGTGGAAAGTAAATGCGAGTAAGATGATGAAATGTACAAGGGAGGAGGATGGGGAGCAAGTCGGAAATAAAAGTCTTAGAGGAGAGAGGCTAGGGGAAGTGGATAGTTTTAAGTATTGGTGGTGGCATGTGGCAGGAAATGGAGGAGTGGGAGTGGAAGTGAACTAAAGTGAGGGAAGTAATAAATGTCTTGGAAGATTGAAAAGTGTCACAGGAAATGGGCATCCAGGAATGGATGCAATGAGGTTATATAAAGGGGTGATTGTGCCTACAACAAGGTATGGAGCAGAGGTTTAGAATTTAAGCGAGGCAGAAAAGAAAAGTTTAAATGTACTTGAGATAAAGTGTCTGAGAAGTATGGTGGGGGTTTAAAGGCTGGATAGAGTGAGAAATAAGGAGGTGAAGAAAATAGCAGTTGTAGAAAGGGAGGTGCCAGATAAGGCTGATGAGAGATTATTAGGATGGTTTGCACATATGGAAAGAATGAGTGAAATTTTTTTTGGCAAAAAGTGTGTGGAAGGCAGAGGTGGATGGAGTGAGTTTAAAGGAACATCCAAGGATGAGATGAATTAATAGATGGGATGAAAGGGGCTGTGAGCAAGGGAAGGGAGAAGACAGGGGATAGGTGCGAGTCAAGAATGATTGTGCATGGATGATATTATGATGCAACCTGAAAAGATTTCTCTTTGTCTTTTCTATATTCCTTTTGAGGGGGCAAGGAGGAAGGGTTGTTGTGTAAATGAAGCAACCCTGCTGTGGATGTGCTGTGGCTTGCTGAATTGCTTCTGATCTGTGCAGTGTGCAGGAGATGGGGATGACCACAAGGAGCTAAGATGAAAGGGAAACAATGGATGGTGGATGGGAACGGAATGGGTGGATAGGAGTAGGTGCATACCTTGGCTGGCTACCTCCCTTGATATAAAGACAGACTTCATCCTTATTCATAAAGAAATAATCACATATACAGAATATAAAATGACATGTACTAATACATTGGACTCAGATTTTAGTATATATAACATATATTAAAATGTATATATAATCCATAAATTATCAGTTAAATCAAAAGCATAAATTCTCAAGTCCAGGCTATCTGTACAGAGTTTTTATATGAGTTGTCAGCCACTAAAGTATTATTTTGAGTTTCCAAGATATATTTTATTCCATGAAGCATATAACATTTGTTTTGTAACTTTAAAATATTTTTTAGAAATACTATATTACTATAACACAAAACAGATTTTTTTTATGGCAAGGAGGTATTCGGAGGGGGTGGGATAAATATGGCACCATGGCCAAGGGGCAAGATGTCAAAAGTTCCGGATTCTGTGCAGAATGCAAGCTTTTTGGCATTAGGAAAAAGGGCAGGTGTAAGTATATTTATATACTTACACATAAGGAAAGCCATTATGAATTATTTAATGAAAGAGTAGGAATCTACAGCTCTATTTGAATAGCTAGTAATAGGTTAGATTCTTAGATCATTTAGAAGTTGCTTTGATTGTATTTTCATTTCAGTTATATGTATGAAGTTTACATTTTTCATTTCAACAGGAGTGATGTAGACAAGTATGACTTTGAAAATCTAGGAGCAGATCTACTCACAGATTATAAAATGGCTCTAGAGATGACATCAGAAATTTTAGTCCTTGAACTCATACATCGTGTTGGCAATTGTGTTTTTGAGGTGAGCAGATGTAATCTATTTATATATCTACATTATTTACCAGTCCTCCAATCCATGATAGTAAACATATAGCAGAAATGCTGGGGGACAACATCCACCAAACCACTTACAAATAATCAAGCCCCAATTCATCAGTGGCTATCCTCACAAGATAACTGACATTTTGAAATTGCACAAGTACACCTAAGAACAGGTTATTCCTGCCTCACACATGGCCATTTCACTGCTGGAAATGGCCCTCCCACCTTCCAATGCAAAGTTCCTCTCATAATACTAGCCATCCTACTAGAATGTCCAATTTACAAAACACGCTGCAACAACTACATACACTTATCTACCCCTTCAAATAACAATGACACTACACCATACCATACAGGATTAATCAGGATAGACTAAGTGAGATAGTGATTTAATGTTGTATGGCCCAGATTTTCTTCTAAGTCACAGACCATTTCTGTTATAAATTGTCAATATTTGTCATGGCAACACAGAAAATGTAGTAGGGAGTAAAGTTGAGGAACTTCCATTGATAAATTTCTTTTTGCTTTCTTTCTGGAGATGGGATAAATGAAAATTTCTCTTCATTCATTATAGGCATTGTGTTTACATCGTGGTACTGGAGGCGTAGGGGGAGCCACACCAGGTAAAAAGCTCCTAGGACTGAGAGTTGTGCGATGTGAATGGCTAGCACCAACACCCAATGAGCAAGCATTAGTCTATCCAGGCAATGACCTTGGGTAAGTAATGAGAAATTTTTATACTATTGAAGATTCCAATAGGATACAGAATATTTGAATGATAATAATGACCGTTTTCTTTAATTTCATGGAACAGAAAACCACAGTCCAATGTTAGTTTAATAGTGGCCCTAAGGTGCTCCCAGCTCTTTGGGAAAAAATTGCCAGACTGTATTGTTCTTTTCACCCTGTTTATTCATGTTGTATAACATGGTACCTTGTTTCTTTCTTACAGCCTAGGAAGAGCCATTACAAGATCAGTGGTCAAGAACTTCTCCTTGACCTTTCTGTTCCCAGTTTGTTTCACATTCTTCAACTTTCAACAGAATCGCACTGTGTACGACATCATTGCAGGTTCAGTTGTTGTAGAAGACAGAGGAGGTGCTAGAAATAATGCAAGGCGTAATAACTGAGGGAAATTAATCAAGAGGGGAAAGTTCAAGAAAGTGGAGCAAATAATAGATACAGAGCAAACATGTCACTGCAACATGAGCTATGCACAGAAGAATATATTGTCATAAGTTGAAGATGAACCCAGTCACCAGTTTGCTTGATGAGCAGGAGCTGGCAGTATAGTAAGCTAAGTATGCAATAGTTAAGGAATATGGCTTTACATGAGGTGTGGTTGATATTGCCTCAGAAATAAAGACTAATGAAGAAAAGATTATAAAAGGAGGAGCTGCCAAGGATTCCCATTGCAGTTCATAACCTAATGGAAAAAAAAATAATAATAAATAAAACATTAAATTGGCATGAAAAGGGACCAGTGAGTAGGTTGGTCCTTATAGTCCCTTTAGAAAATGAAGTAGGACAAACAACAGCAATGATAATAATGACTTTTTTAATATAGGTCTAAACCTCTTTTGCAATAGTGACATCCCTTATTTCGTCATCAAAACAATTCACTTGCACATCTGTCTTTAAGGACAGTATCATGTTGTGACATCTCCTGAGCTGAATATTATCTAGAAAATAATCCATAATGTGTATCACCATTACAAACATGTTAATAAAGATGATCTCATCCCTTCATAGTACTGTCATCCCTCAAGCAGGACAAAATTATATATCCAAAATAAAATTTGTAGAATATATTACTGTAACAAAAGGGTAAATGGTGGCAGTTACACATACATACATACATACATATACCAAGGCTTTTTTCCCCCTTACCAGGGGGGTAGCCAAAAAGGACAAGGCACAAAAACATTCCCACCCATTTCATCCCCGAAAACACTCCACACCCCTCCACCCTCCCTCCCATCTTAGCACCTCCTAGATGACGGGTCATCCCTGCACCCTGTCCACTGCCCTGGGTCAGAAGCAGTGTCGCAGGACACAGCACACCCACAGCAAGGCCGCTTCATTAAATCGGCGACCCCCCCTCTCCGTCCCCCCATATAAAGGAGAGGACACGGAGAAATCCCTTCGGGCTGTGTCAAAAATTTTTGCTCACACACACTACCTCACCCCCATTCCCCCGTCCAATCCACCTCATGCATCACAACATTTTCCATATACAATCATTCTCCATTCACCCCTGTCTTCTGTCCTCTCCCGTCCTTCCTCAACCGACATTCCCCTCTTCCCCAAAGCCCCCTTCACCCCATCCATCCATCTCATCCTAGGACGTCCCCTCATGTTCACTCCCTCCACATCTGCCTTCCATACCTCCTTTACTAGTCCTTCTTCACTCATTCTTTCCATGTGTCCAAACCATCCTAATACTCTTTCATCCACCCTATCTCCCAGCTCCCTTTCCACCCCTGTTCTCCTCCTCACTTCCTCATTTCTCACTCTATCTAGCCTAGTAACCCCCATCATACTTCTCAGACACTTCATCTCAAACACATTCAAGTTCCTTCTCTCTTCCTCTCTCATGTTCCATGTTTCTGCTCCATACAGTGCTGTTGGCACAATCACTCCTTCATACAGTCTCCTCTTAGCATCCATTCCCAGATTCCTATTCCTCATTACACTTTTTAAACCACCAAGGCATTTACTCGCTTCTCTCAATCTACATTCTACCTCCACCTTCACTCCACCCTTTCCTGCCACATTTGCACCCAAATATCTAAAACTATCCACTTCCTCCAGTTGCTCTCCCTTAATGCTCACTTCCAGATTACTGCCACTTTCCCCCCATGTACATCTCATCACCTTACTTTTATCCACATTTATCTTCAGCTTTCTTCTATCACACACTCTCCCAAACTCTGTTATGGGTATTAGATATTTTTGGCCCAAAAAGAGAATTCTGGCAGAGCTGCAATTGATTAAAATTGAATTATAAGGATTAGTATCACATGAGAAGTGATAGAAGGTTATCCAAATCAAAAAATGTGAACAATAAATGGTATTGAATGCCTATTAAAAGATTGATAAAGGGTCTCTGAATGAAAAAATAAAATAAAATAATAAAAAAATAAATAAATAAAGAAAATAAAGAAAAATGTGTAGATCAGAAACACCAAGTGAATATTTCCTGCCAGTATCCCATGTTCATAAAATTATTCCATCTACCTAGAACAAACTAAGATTGTTCATATGGGTCAATATCGAGTTAATTCTGAAGCCCTGTTATTGACTTGAAACTACATGTAATTAGTACACCCTTTTTACTGTTTTCATGACAATGATGAAAACCAGGGAAACTAGTTATGATTACCATTTATCTTTATCTGTATACCAAGGGCTTGTTCCACGTACAAGGGAAGTAACCAGTTGAGGCGCACACCCACTCCCACCCATTCCACTCCCATCCACCACCTAGTTACTCTCTCATCTTAGCTCCTCATGGATGAAGGATCATCCCAGTCTCCCACCCAGGTCATGTGCATCATGTATATTAATATCTGGAAAGCTATTTATGAAGAATCTGTATATAATACATATCATAGAGTTTGGATTTTCCTCACCTGCTATGAATTCTATTTTGAGGTCTTGTAGCCCCCTCCTTTCTTTCTCCTACCTAAGAAAAGGGGCAAGATATCAAAGCAGGGTTTGAAAGTAGGCTGAAGAGAAACCAACTGTTACCTCACCACCTGGAGGTGGTGTCCCCAAGAAAGGCTCCCAAGAGTAAGAGAGCAACTGAGACGAATAGTATATTCAATCACCTTCAATCTTCTCTCCCACTAACTTATGATTATTTCATTTTTCTAATTAACAACCATAAGTTCTCTGGCAATAGTGCATGATAGTGGGGGCAGGATGTGGTAATGTCTAGAAGCCCTGAGTCACAACCCACATGGTAGACTGTGTAGGCTCAGTGGTTCCCCTGTGGTTAGACCAGGGAGTAATAAAGCATGGCAGTAACCTAACCAGCTAAACAGCCCTTTTCAGGATCTGCTATGCTCACCTCTCATGGGGAAGGAGCTAGAAAAGGTGCCCTTAATATTGCTTCCAACCTAACCTGGCTGGCTAGCTGCCCTCAGTAAGGTTACCCATAGTGCAGCTTGAATGATAACCAAATAACAACAAGGAGGGAGCAACAGACTTCCCAAAACCAAAGTCCCTCTTTTGCACTCTTGTCTTGTCCCGGAACTCTTCCTTTGGAATGAAGTGAAGAGCCCTCCATGCACCCTAAGTTAAGAACAATCTATATTGGTTACACTAGACCAATCAGACCAAAGCACCACAATCAATGAATCCAGCCCCAATTCCATTAACCACTTCAGTATGAGTCAAATTCTTGGACACAAATCTGCTGCCATATGAACGATGCATCACACTACTTGCATTATGAAATATAAAGTCACTGCTGTAATACTTGTTCTCTTTTACTCTGAGTAATATTATATACAGAAAACATGATCAAACCAGTTCACAGAATCTGGGGATAACTCACGTACAACTACAAAAAATATGTATAATCAAGATGCCAATGCCAGCATCCTCGTGTACCCACTCATACCTCATGACGCCTATGTAGGCGCCATTGTACCAAAGTGGTTAAGAAATAGTACATTCCCAAGTCTACCCAGCCCTGCTAGCCACTAACTTGACCCATACTGAGACAAATGTGTACCCTGACTTGGACTACAAGATTTATATAAAGTAAGATTTTTTTTTAAGAATACCACCGTAATATTCTTATGGTGGTGTTCTTTAAAAAAATTATTTTCCTTCCAAGGATTTATACAAGATTTATATAAGGAAAGATTTTTTTTTTTTTTAAGAATACCACCATAAATCCCACCCTACCCCTCAAAAGTAAATTAATAGATAAAGTAAATAACTGCAACCCTGTATGTCAATGACCTAGCCATGTCTTGCATCAAAACCCATCCTGATCACATCAACCACCGTCTCAAAAAAAAAAAAATAAAAAAAATAAAAAAAATAATAATAAATAAGTAAATAATAATGCTGTAACCTGAGTGCACCTGTGGGCAGAAGACTATGGATTCCTTAACTTCACCATAAAATCAATTGCCATGCACTTCAGTAGACAACTTTGTTGCAAAAATACGCCATCATTACTACTAGGAAACACCACCCTCCCAGGAGTAAAACAAACCCAATTACTGGGCCTGACAATGGACTCACCTGAATTGCAAACTTTAAACAGTTAAAAGCATCCTGCTTTGTACCCTACAATCTCTTAAGTATTATCATACACAAGATGGGGAGCAGACAGACAATTGCTGTAGAACCTGTAACCAGGTCCTCCTACATAGCAAATTTGACTGCAGATGTCAAACCCACTCCTCCACTACACCCTCAGCCCTTCAAATACTGGACCTTATATTATGCTCCCTTAGCCCATACCTCAGCATAGGTACTTTTCACAGTACTTTATTGATAAGCTTGTACACAAAGTGCACAACACCACCTAGATATCCACTGCACCCTAATATATCACTTAAATATCTAATTTGTCAAGAATACTCCTGCTGACCCAATCTCCCACATCATTAAAACCTCTACAACCCATCAAGGATTTGACAAAGTCCCTCATAATGCCCAAACATATGGCAAAAGAATAGCAGACCTTCTTTCCAGTAAACAAAAAAACACCCAACCAAGTTCCCAGGCTACTTACTCCCATAGACATCTGCCTCGCCCTAGTCACCTGAAACGAGCAAAATAGCAAGTCATCCTACAAGAATCTCTTGCCCACCTATTTACCCGTTCAATGTGTGTCTAGCTTATACACTGATGACTGGCTTGAACCATGGAGAAGTTGTGCAGCAATGCCCTCAGTTGAGAGATAATGTGGATCCCTGCTCTCCATTGCCTCAATCTTTACTGCTGAACTCTGCCATCTTCACATTATCCACAACTACCTCCCCTCCCCAGTATGTCCTATACAATCATATCAGGTTTACAAAGTGCCCTACAAGCAATTTCCATCCACTGGTCCACACGATCTGTTCATGGATCATTTAACTTTCCACCCACTTCAAATCTGTATCATTATGCTGAGTGTCACATCATGTAGGCATCCCCAGCAATGAGCGAGCTGACAAGGTGGCTCAAACAGTTGCATCCACCTCTTTTTGGTGTCCCCACTTTGCTCCACTATTACCCAGTCATCAGATACTAAACATGTGGCAAAGATGCTGCGAACAACACCCAACAAACAACCTAAAAACAATCGAGCCCTGTATACATCTATGGCTGTTCTCACATCAGCATAACCAACATTTTGAAATGGCACTAGTACACCCAAGAACAGGATATTCCTGCCTAACACATGGCCACCTCATGACAGGAATCAACCCTCCCACTTACCAGTGTAAAGCTCCCTTCTTGATACTATACTTACTGCTAGAATGTCAAATTTACATAAAACCTCACAACCACATAGTCATCTACTCCCACAAACAAGAATGACTGCACCAAATCCTGGATAACAAGATGCCAATATCCCTATCATCTTTCTACAACTTCCTACAAAAAACAGGACTTTAGACCAAACTATAAACACCCATGTACTAGACCAAGACATGTTAACATATGACAACAACATGGGATTGTCCTTAAAGATTGAAGTAAACTGCAATTCATTGCAGCAACAAAAACAGCAAATATTTGTTTGTTGAGAAAAGAATATGAATAAAACATCAAATTAATTTCATGTCTTAACATCGACAAAAAGTATATGTCAGCCATTATTTCATTGAAAATCATTAACCAAAGTTAGAATAGGTATTGGTATTATGAATCTAGGATGGGATAAATATAATTTTGCCACAGTACTCTATGGATGGAGGTGCATCTCAGTACATGTTCTTCATTGAAGAGACTATTTTCATGGCTATTAATTGTAAAGTAATTCTTAAGTTTCAGCGATGAAACTATATTTGTCTTTTGTGAAAGTAATCAATGAGAATAAGCCGTTTTAACCCAAAGAGTGGATAAATTATTATTGAGTGCTTCATCTTGTATTGTTCATTGGAACCTGCCATTGTAACATCCTATTTTCTTTTATTCATGGTTTAGTTTTCACATAAGCACTTTATATTGTTATGAAAACACATACATGAAGCCAGTGAATATTTTAAGTCTGCAGATGATTAGAATAAAATCACAATGTAATTAGGGTCTTTGTGGTTTCAGAATTTATATATTGTCATAGATTTAAGCTAAATGTGGTATATGGTAATTTTTTAATTTTTTGTTTCATACTATTGAAAAGTGTACCTCAGAATTTTAATATATTTGTGAAATACAGTTCCATTATAATGTTAAGTAACTATTGCTATTCTATAGCATTACCATGGAAGTCCATTATTCCTCTTTACCTACCAAATTATACTTTATACATATACCTTTTTAAACTGATGATATGCATAATTTTTGTTAAGGAAAGAGTTCTGTGATTTCCAGAATAAATATTTCTTTGTGATGTATTGTTTCAGTTCTTTGCATATTTGTTTAAATCAGGGTCTCCCATGCAGAAGACCCAGTTCCCCAGTAACCTGGAGTTGGACTTTCTTTACCTACTATGAATTCTGCTTTGAAGGCTTGCAGCCCTCTCTCTTTTCATCTACCTAAAGAGAGGTAGGCAAGATCTCAAAAAGGGATTCAAAAACTTGCTGGAAAGAAACCAAATGCTGCTTCTCCACCTCCAAGTAATGCCCCTGGGTTAGACTCCTGTCCAAGAGTTTTATGCCGAGATTGGGGAAGCAACTGAGACTGTTGATCTTCTGTTCCACTGATTAACAGTAATTAGATTTTTCCAACAACCACAAGTCCTTCAGTGATGGTGCGGAATGATGGGGGAATTCTTCCCCCCTTATAAGGGAGGTAACCACCTAAGGCATGCACCCACCCCTACCCACCCCACTTCCTTCTTATTTTAGCTCCTTGTGGATGAAGGTCTATCCCTGTCTCCTGCCTACTACCCAGGGCAGAAGCAGTGCATGCAGCAAAACAGCTCATCCACCACAGGGCCAGCCACTTCATTTACATGGTGACCCTCATTCTCCTGTATGAAAACAAGGACAGGGAGAAATCTCCTCAAGTCATGTCAATTGATATTCCATTCACCATTCTCAACTCATATGTATCTTTTACTTTCTCCCTTTCCTGCTCAACAAATATTCCCTTTTTATTCAAAGCCCCTTTCATCCCAATTATCCATCTCATCCTTGATCTTTCCCTCAAGTTCACTCCATTCACCTCCACCTTCCACTCTCTTTTGGCTAGGCTTTATTCATTCTGTCTGTGTAACCAAACCATCCCAGGATTCTTTCATCTACCTTATCTGCCAGCTCCCTATTCACCCCTGCTGTCCTCCTCACCTCCTCATTTCTCACTCTATCCTTGTAATACCCACCATACTTCTCAGACAGTTCATCTTACACAAATGCCTCCTTTTTGCCTACCTTAAATTCCAAGTTTCTGCTCCATAAAGTGCCATAGGAAGAAGTGCCCCTTTATCAATCTTTTCTTCACATCCACCCCTAGATACCTATTTCTCATAAGACTTTTCATTTACTTGCTTCCCTCACTCAAAAATTTACCTCCACCTCCACTCCTCCATTCCCTGCTACATGCGATCCTAAATATTAAAAACCATTCAGCTCTTCTAACCTCTCTTCTTTAGGACTTGCAGCAAGCTCACTTCCTTCCTCACCTCTTGTACATCTCATCACTTGGCTTTGACTCACATTTACTTTCAATGTCCTCCCATCACCTTCCCAAACTCTATCAATAAGTACCTCAGACCCTCCTTCAACCCAGCCACAAATGCAGTGTCATCCGCAGACAACAACTGGCTTATCTCCCACTTCCTTCCAGTCTCTCTAACCATCTCTGATCTTCTGCCCATCACCCCTGCATTTACCTCCCATACCACCCCATCTATGAATGCACTGAAAAGCCATGACGACATAACACAAACCTGGCACAGCCCCACCTTCACCTCAAACCACTCGCTCTCTCCATTTGCAATCCCAACACATGCTCTACTACTCTTGAAAATGTTTGACTACCCTTAACAGCTTTCATCCTATCCCATATATCTGCAATACTTCCCACACTGCCTTCCTGTCTACCCTGACATAAGCCTTCTCTGAACTCACAAAGGCCCAAAAATTCTTAACTTTTGCCGAAAACTTCTTGCAAATCTGCCTTACCACAAAAAAATTTATCCATGCACCCTCTACCTTCCCTAACCCATATTTACTCTCTCTACACCAGTACATTCATTTTCCTCCCAAAATCCTCAACTCATTTAAATCTATCCAGAGCCTCACTACCAGGTCCATATGTACTCAAAGAAACCCACATGTCCCATCCCAATTTCACCATAACATGCAGTCGATACTTTAGTACAGAGTGGTCTCTGAAAACCCATAGTCACAACCCACAGCTCAGCAGCAGCCTACAAACTGCAACTTTATTCCACATCCATTTAGTTCATCCTAAACAGGGAAAGGGCTAAAAAATGTGCCCTACACATTGCTCTCCTCAATCTGACCTGGCTGGGTAGCCAACTAGCAAGGTTATCCACAATGCAGCATGAATAATAATTACCAAAAGAGGAGGAAGCAACAGCTTTCCCCTAACCTACCCAGCAACATTCGTCTATAAGCAAAGTGCAAACAATTGCCCACCCTCACCAGAGAGTAATAGTTGTTTTTGTCAGTATTAGCAACAGACACAATCAATAACTGCAACCCTGATCCCATTAAGAGATATTACATTCCCAAGCCTTCCCAGCCCTACTAACAACCAACCTGACCCATACCGAGATGAAGTGGACTACAACTTGGACTACTCCATATTCTTGGTTCTGATATTTACCAACAATGATTCTGGAACAAAAACATGCCCCATGAATGATATGATGGATTTGATTTAACAGAAATCTACCTACCATTCATCTAACTTATCTTCAAATACTGGCATCCTAGTTTGCTCAATCACTTCACTCCATACAATCTATATAAAGAAAAAAAATTGCCCCCAAAGTTAACCCCTTGCGTACCAGATGTGTGTTTTGTGACACCTGCATGTCACGGCTGAGTGCACCCGCCAGGAACCAAGTGTGCTCCCCTTGACACGCACATGTCACAGTTATAAGCTGTGTGTATTGAGGGCTCTCAAGGCCTCGGTTTCTGGGTTATTTCTACCCACGTGGTGGCAAGTGTCTGTGTTTACAAACATAAGGCTCCAGCCATTCATGGGACAGTTTGAAACGTTTGTTTACGTAAGGTTGACAGGTCGGTAACGAAGGGATTAAGGGTCATCTGGTTCACCAAGCTGATCATTTCTATTACCTCATAATATGATCAGCACACAGTACAGTCAACAAGCCCCAAGACTAAGGGAAAATAAAAAATGTGCAGTTACAATTTCAAGACTGCATTATGGATTTTCCTTTTCTTTTTATTTCAGTGCTGGCCATCTTCTTTCTTGTAGAGGGTACTCTCTACTATCCCAATAATTGTGAATGTTGTAGTCATTGCTCCTAAGAACGAGGAAGGCTGGAACTATTTTACTTGCTGCACAAGTGATATGGGCTCCCAAAGATGTTTTTTGTTTTAGCAAAATATGAAAAGAGGATGTACCATAAATGCAAAAGAATTGGATGACATCAAGTTTTATTAGTTTTAAATGTCATTTACATTTTTCTCACATAATAACCACGTGTATTTACTAAATACTATGAAACAACCTTTCTCCTCACCTTAGTTCTCTTGATTATATTGTCTTATACAAATTGAAATAAATATAAAATATTGAATGTAATCTCTTCTCTACACATGAATCTAAAAAACAAAATAATGTTATTCTGTAACTGTTACCAAATGTTTATTTCCTTTAAAAAATGAAAACTAATTTTTCTTAAACTTTAGGTTGTACTATCTCTATTTACCCATATGTTCTACAAAGCAGTTATTTTTTTGCTTGTGTATACAATACAAACATCAAACTTAACTTAAAAAGGAGATAGGAACTAGCATAAGTATTTTGTATGAGTTTGTGTGACTGAGAGAAAGACTTCAGCATTAAGATGATTTTGGTACAGTAATATAATTAATCAAATTGTGCCTTAAGGAACGTACATACCATTTCCTTTATCTGTGTGCAAATCATGTGCAGTCCATAAAGAACATGAAGCATTTTTCAATTTAGTTTCAATATAAGGAAAGCAACCTTTCTCAATAACACTTCAAACACTACCCACTCACAGGCACCATCCAGTAAATAAATATTTGCACATTTAATACATCAAATAGTAACAAGATCACTAAACAGTACACAAGGATATTGCTTAAATTAAAACATTTGTGTAAAAGACAAGTTTACAAACTGACTAGGCTCACAGCACAAAGTGAGGAAGAGGAGTGGGTAAGTAGCTCTACGAAAACCACATCAAATCATTCAGTCCAGTCTGACACAAGTCCAACAACAATAAGTGTTTCTCTACACACCTTTGTGGTCATACAAGACTACAAGAAGAAACTGTAATGATAACAACCCACTCCAATATGCCAAAATTCAAGCTTATGCTAGAATACATTATTATATGATTATTTTTTTCTGGAAAACATGCATTATTTGATATACAAGTGCCAATCTGTCAATACAAGTTGAATGGCATAATATATTATCACTATATGAAAACATATTCCTTATACCAATGTTCTATCTTCATTCTGCTTCATATCTGCAACTAAGCCGAGTTATTCAAAGGTGCGTCAAGAGGGAATATAAACCTAACTTTAACAGAGTTAATATTTTGTCTTGAAAGCCAATACCAATAAACTTTGCTGAAATTCATGATGTACCTAAAACAAAATGTACTCAATTATGGTAAATCCAAATTATCAGATATCGGTTAAAATCTATCCCCATGGAAACTATTCACTGACAAATTTCATTTATTCCATTTTCCAATATTTAGTTAATGATTTAATAACTGACCTGTTTGACCTTCAGTTTACTCATGCTGTAGGTTGCTAAATTTATAAATCATCTCTACAAACATGCTAAGGTAGAAAAAAAATAAAACATACTGATAATCAGGCAAGTATCCTCGAAAGCCCAGTAAGTGAATAAATCAGCACCAATGTGGGTGAACACTATGGACACAGAAAATCTGAAATGTGACCTCATCTTTAAATATTTATGTTACAAGTTCAGCAACACAAAAGACTAAGCAAGACAATCACAGTCAATAAACTTGGAACTATACACTACTTATATAAAAATTAAGATGTAAACTGATTACAATTGAGTGGCATCTGAATTTCAATATGGCTGTTGAGAGTGCATTATATGAACTTCTTATTATAAAACCCTTTGTCTTTAGATAAACCTTATTAGATTAGGTTACTGCCATCCTTTCTGTTTTTTTTACAAGACAAATGATCACTCTTGAAAATGTGTTAACCAATTTCAGTTCTTTTTTGAAAACGTGTTTACCAATCTGAGTTCTAAGTTTTTGTACTGAAACTGAAGAAACATATTGATGATCTCAAACTCAGTAGCTAAGGTATGAATTCACTAAAAATGTAGGATGAATTTCATAAAATATACCTGGAGAGAAACTAAACTCTTATGCCTTTACCTAACAGCTGACATGTGCAACTCATGAGACAATTGTGATATTTGTGCACAAATAAATTGCACAGTAGGTTAGGTGAGCAGCATGAAGTAATTAATGTTGCTACACCCTACACTGAAGTCCAAGGCAATCAATTAACTGGAGTTCTGGACGGACATGACATAGTTTGGATAAGGTTTAAGTATACTAGGGACCGACATGACTGCAGAACTCAACAAATATTTGCCTCATTGGCTGAGCATTCAAAGCTACAATAACATTATATCATGTGTGAACATAATTTGCATGACAATAGGAAGAAGCTGCATATATTCAGGAAGGTGGGTCATAATGTGAAACACTATGCAACTTCATAGGACAGATGCATGGCATCAAAGGTTACACTATGTCATTTAAAATCATAAGACTGATCACACACTTATCTTCATGGCCATTAAAAGCAGAGCTGGGCATGTTCTTCAGTGCCTTCTGCTTTAGTCTGGCCACAGTTAGTGCTCCCAAACTATTAAAGCTTAAGAGACAGGTTCATACCAAAATAAAAGTCCAGTAGGCCACATACTATACCAAAGAAAAATTTTGTAGGCCACATACTATACAGACACCTATAAGGCTTTAATAGTTTGGGAGCACTAAACTCAGCCAAACTAAAGTGGAACACACCAAGGAACACACCTAGGAATGCACTGAGGAATGTGCCCAGCTCTGATTAAAAGAATTCTGGGTAAACAGACTAGTCCATTTGGCTCACATGGCAAGAGAAATCAAAGTCCTTCCAATGACACTCTTCCCTGATACGAGTGCATTACTCATGACTCCATTAAAAATACAAGTATTACCTGCATGCTAATATAATCAATATTACAGAAGGTAATACTTGATAGGTTAATATATACAATGAGAATGGTTACAAGAACTGGTACAGAGGAATTTCAATAACAATGATCTAAGAGTAAATATTTTCATGTAAATATTATTTGATGGTCTGATAATCCTTTTGAATAGTCAATTCAATGTCTAGAGAAAATTCATTTATACTCCATTTCCAATATACCCCTCCATTTTCAATATACCCCTCCATTTCCAATAAGCAGAGTCCAGTGTACAACAACAGTTCTTGTGGTATTGTCACTTTGTGCAGACGATGATAGAAAATTATCATGGTTGTCATACACAGCTTAATATTTTCAAGATAAAATCTTTACCTCTACACCTAAGTAATGAACAAAAACTGATTTTGCAAATACCTCAATTTTTAATTCAGAAACAGATCTGTCTTATTAAAATGCTTTTCAAAGTCAGGAAAATATATTGAAAAAAATTATTCATACACACACAATTATATACACACACACATATTATATATATATATATATATATATATATATATATATATATATATATACACACACACACACACACAAGAATTTAAGAACAAACTAGATGTTGCAAGATGCAAAGACAAGTCACTACAAGCTTAGCTACCCTTCTCGTATAATACAACTAGGTAAATACACACACAACTTATATTTACCTAATTGTATTCTGCGGGAAGGGGATCTATGCTTGTGGTGTCCAGTCTTTCTATCTCGCAACATCTACAGTTAGTTCTTAAATACATTTATGGTGCTTGCACACACTACTGTTTTGTCCAATTTGTTCCAGACATCCACCACTGTGTGGAAAGTTTTTTTTTTCAGATCACTTCTACAACTGTCATTTTTGAGTTTCTTTGCATGTGCCCTTGTTTATCTTCTATCCCAATCTAATAAGTCTTCTCTATCAAGGACTTCCATGCCTTTCATAATTCTATAACTGGCCAACAGGTCACCTCTTTTTTCTCTTCTTTGTTCCAGGGTTGGTAATTCCAGTTTAGACAATCTTTGCTCATATGTCATTTTGAGTGTTGGAGCCATCTTTGTTGTTGCTCTTTGGATTCTTTCTATTTTCCTTATATTCGTTTTTGTACTGGGTGTCCATAGCGTTGCTGCATACTCCAGTCTTGGTCTTATCAGTATGACTAGTATTTTCTTGTCCATTTCCTCATCCAAGTAATTAAAATCCACCTTTATTGATGTTAACAAATTGTAGGTTTCTCTGACTATTTTGTTTATCTGCTTGTATGTGTGTGTGTGTGTGTGATTCACCATTGTCTTGGATCATGTGTTGGACGTGTGATCAACAGCTATTTCCCTCCCAGAAGAGAGCTCAGAGCTCATATATGACTGATCTATGGGTAATGCTGTGACCTTACATACACACACACCCCCAGCTCCCCGCCCACGAGAGTTGGAGTAACAACCTGCAGCATAGCAATACTGAAATTATTTCAGCCCTGGGCAGGATTCGTACCCAGACTGCCATAGTGGCAGCCAGGAACTCTAACCACTGTGCCACAAGTCGTGTGTGTGTGGTGTATACTGTATATATACAGGGAGTTCCCAAATAAGCTATTTGGCAAAATAAGAGGCATTATAAAAAATCATGTAATATTACATAACATTTAAGTAAAATAGTTATTTCAAAATAAATAACTATGTCTGAAAATGTATAACTGAAATGCTGAATTACAAGTTTTGCATGTGCACCATCAATGTCCCTACAGATTTCAAAGCAGTTTACGCTTTCTCAGTATACACATGAAAGCCCATCATGAGTCATCTTCAGTACAGCCTCATTATTACAACTCCAACTGGGAAGAATAATTATTCTTGATTATAAATGAAAGGTGTTAAACTTGGAGAATTATCCCCAAGATTTTATACACTGTGTGTGTGGGAGGGGGGGTAATTGACTACAAAGTTTATCAGAGAAGAATTAGAAATGTAGCTAATGTATGGAATTGCATTTGCAGGCTGTTCTGAAGATAATCTCCAATATGTTTGAACATGAAAAAAGATGAAAATCCATGTGAACAAGTTGTATAGACACGGTAAAGGAAACATGGACTGGAGGTGAAGCTTTTATTCCTGATGTTTCGTCTAACGACTTTCTCAAAGGAATGAGCATACTCTGTATGTTTCTAGTATGCTCATTCCTTTGAGAAAGTCGTTAGACGAAACGTCAGGAATAAAAGCTTCACCTCCAGTCCATGTTTGAACATGTATTCAGAGATGCAGTAGATTGCTCTAAAATATGTAGGGACATTGGTAAAGCAAATGCAGAAAATTGTAATTAAAATTTCTAGCAATATTTTTCAGACATTTACATTGAAAAAGAACTATTCTGTTTAAATATATATGTACTATCGCTATCATGTCATTTCCTTTAATTCCTCTTTGCAAAACACTTTAAGAATAGCATCCTTTCTCTCTGTCCCTCTCCTTCCATCTCTTTCTCTCAATGCTTCTTTCTGGAGAGATCTATGGATGGGCCCATGGACTGTTGCCATGGATTTCCAGACAGTGAAACCAGTGAGACTCGAGACAACAATTATTTCTTAAAATGACAATAGCTATGAAATTGGCAACTACAATCAACAAGGGTACACAAAGCTTTACAAAGGAAGAACTATTGCCAACTATTCATCTCTTTTATAAACTTTATGAAAAAATTGAAGTGTGCACCACACTATATTTACCTAACAGTGTAAGACCAATGACAGGTACCTGCTAGTGGCAGTCCTCCAATATTCAGGTCTTCAAAACCTATGAACACTGTCACTTTAATCTGAAGATGAAACATCAAAGGACTGACACTCAGCTTCTGCATTAGGCTCAAGATCTTTCATCAACTTCAACCATACTTCCTCCATCTTTTCACAGAAAGAGACCCGACAACAAAAGGCTGCTTCTTTCTTCTTACTACTATAAGCCAGTGACATAGGAACATTCTCATACTAATACACCAAAGACAGGCCAATATTTCTTCCTTGGGAGAACCCAAGGACCACTGCCAGCCATTGTAGATCTACAGATTTCCAGTCAGTGAAAGCTTGAGGCAACAACTATTACTACCTGTCACAGTCTAAGCAGGTCTTCAGAATCATAATCAACAATGCTTCCACATGGTTCCCAACAATTAGGAAAACACGCATTACAAATCATGCAAAATAAGCACCAAGAATAATAACACAACACCAACACATAAAAACCAGAATCCTCCCCAGGAAATATAAATGAAAATCAAAGCTAAATACCCTCCACCCTACTATTTTTTTTTTTTTTTTTTTTTTTTTTTTTAGCCCACCTCATTTCATCACACAAGAATAAAAATTTAAAACACCTGCAAAAAAAAAAATAGATAAATAAATAAATAAAAAATAAATAAAATAAAATACTCAAACACCACAACCTTCCACCAACACTGCACAACATATCCATACAAATACACAATCACAATTAAATTACAAACATACACATGCACCATGGTCTTGGATCAGATGTTGAACTCATGACGGACAGCTATTATCTTCCTGGATGAGAATTCAGAGCTAATATATAGCCCAATTTATGGGTCATGCTGTGACTTTAAACACGCACACACATCCAAAAACCAAACTGCTTTCCAACCTGACAGATAAGCCATATGAGGTGAGACTAAAGCACTGGATCTACCAACAGAGAAAGATTGAAGAGAAAGAGGTGACTTGATTAGTGTTTAGGTCACTAAAGGGGGGTTTGACTACAAAGAATAGAGCTATTGATTAGAAATGTAAGGGCTTTAAGAACAAAGAATGTGAAAAAATACTATTTCCCATACAAATATACATTTAGAATAGCTGAAAAGACATTATAGCTCAAGCTGGAACAATACATGAATTAAAATCCAGGTGTGATAATTGGAAAATAAAGCTTTGGTTACACTAGTCAATGGAATGCTTGAAGTCCAATCTTTGCATACGTCCATCCAACCCTATCTTTGAATGAGTGGTTAGACTAGTGAGAAGAGTCCAACCTTGCATTGGAGATGTTTAAGTTTCTGCCTGTAAGGCAGGCCAAACACACTAGAAGAAGAACAATACTCTGCTATGCAGCAAGCTCCTTTCATTGGAGAAGGAAGACAATGGAAGACACTACTGCATTGAAAATGTGCCTTACTACTACAATTCTTGCTGGTGATGTTGTAGCCTTAATTAATGCTCAAAGGAAGAAACCCAGGCAATACTGGGTGAAGCTATGGTTGGCTAGAAAATCCTAGAATGTTATCAACAACTTGTTGACAGAGACAAGTCTACAAGATGAACGAGACTTCTATGATTATCACTGAAGTGTGCAGGAAGAACTTTGATGAACTGCTGGAATTAGTGTCACAACTCATTAAAAAACAAGACACCAAGATGAGGAAAGCAAGAACAGCATGAATAATTTCCATTTTCCACTTCATCACGGCATGAAGTTTGGCATGTGGTAAGCAAAGTTTTAAATTGCAGCAGTAATCAAATGACTGATTATTACCATCAAATACATTCCATAAAATTTATTTTCTATTTCAAGATAATTCAATACTATTGATAATTCATCTTATTACTGAATTAGCTCTATATATATATATATATATATATATATATATATATATATATATATAATATATATATATATATATATATATATATATATATATAATTCAAATGTCATAAATATGAATACTGCTTTTTTTTTCCCCTTGAGTCTCATCCAAGGGATGGACGGTATTGGGTTGGGCATCCCTAGCCCTCGATTCCAAGACAAATCCTCCACCCTTGAACAAAAACCATCTGAGTCATTAGAATCCAACACTTTCATTAACTAGTGTAACAACGGCTTAAGGAGACGGCTGAAGTTGGAACTATATATGAATTTCAAGCCAAATATGATAAGCTGAAGAATAAAAGATGGAATGCCCGAGTGTTGCTCATTTCCTGTATAGCAGAATTAGGTAAATACTTGTAAAACACACACACTAAATTGGGTTAAGAGAAATACAAGGTGACATGAAATGAAATTCAAAAAGGACAGTTATAAAAGAGACCTGAAAAAGAACATCTTTCCACACAGAGTGGTGGATGTCTGGAACAAATTTGACAAAGCAGTAGTGTGTGCAAAAACCATACATGAATTTAAGAGTAAACTAGATGCTGTGAGATACAAAGACAGGGCACCATGAGCGTAGCTCCCCTTCCCGTAAGATACAAATAGGTAAACAAACGCACACACACAAACTACTGCTATGCAAATGATATGACAAATAAAACCACAAAGGATGTATAAACATAGGAAAACAGAACATAAAACACCAACAACAGGATCTGTTTTCCAAATACACATAACCCCCCTATGCAAAACATCTACAGCTTTAATATCTTACATTAAACATCAATAATACAAAACAAACACTCCAAACTACAACATTCTCATGCAGGAAGCCAAAGGAGCCAATATTGAGCACTTGCACCTATTAATTCAGTGGGATAGATATAAGAGAGGCATCTCATAGTCCATTCCTAAAACTCATCAACACACTCCATCTAGAGATTAAGACCTTTCCACCCAGTCTCAAGACTGTGCCCTCTCCATCAAGTTCCTATTTTCCATTACTTTCTCATAAATTAGGGGTAAACGACTAACAACTGCTCTCCTACTAACCAGCAACATACAAAGAGATTCACATAACATTGAAAACAAACATTTCTTCCCAGAGATTTTTATGAATGTTCAACTGCCATAGGCCATGATTTTCTAGCCAGAAAACTCAAGGTAATAGAGAATGGAGAAACCAAACTGTCCCCCACAGGCTCCACTTTCAGTATTCACAAATTACCCAATAATCATACAAAACAAACTACAGCACCAGAGGACTTGTCAACTTAATACATGAAAGCCTACAATCAAACAAATTTGACAAACACTATATAATGAAACAAAAAAGTACAAACCATCACCATAAAAAATCTAAATCATAAACATGTACATCCCATCACTGAAAATGGCACTGCAAGGATATGGTACAATCCACATCATCATCTTTTAAACCATGTCTCAAAGTTCATTCCAGATGGAGACATGTACATCACCTAATACGTTTAACCACCCAGAGTGCTCCTGTAAGATAGGCAGCACATTTCCCCATTTTCAAAACCTATTTAACCTATCGCCTCCATCAGGAGCTGCTGTATTTCTTACACCTTTCACACATGGAGAGCTAACAACTGATACAAACAGACAACAATCCAAAGTTTTTTCCCAGAAGGATCTGTGGGAGGACCCAAGGACCACTGGTAGCCACTGGGGGGCTGGGAGTTTTTCACTTTGCAAAATTTGAGGCAATAACTACTATTATTAACCACACCACCATAGATCAAAGATGAAATGGTATCAGTGACCAATTATACACTTTAGATATCCTAAATTCCTGAAACCAATCAACAATACATCCACACCAACATAACCAACAAGCAACAATGCAGGACATAATCAGCTCACCATTTCTACATATGCAAAGGGACCAATGACAGATATAACATGTGGTGGTCCTGCAGAATGGGCAATGAAGCTGCTTCCCATTTTCAAAACCTGCCAACCCCTCACATACATCAGGAGGTGCAGTCTTGAGGAGCTAATACTCGAGTCTTCAGGCTGGGCTCACAATTTCTACCAACTTCAATTTTTTTCACACATGGAGAGATGGTGACTGTTCCTCTTCCCTGTCACCTTCTGCCAGTGACATAGAAACAGTTCTACACAAACGACAATCCAAAGTCTCTTCCCAGAGAGATCCGTGGGAGGGCCCAAGGACAATTGCCATTCACTGTGGGGCAGGTTCACTTTGTGAAACTCAAGGCAATGCTTAATTAATTAAACATCTGCAAACTAATACAGAAAGCTATTCATTAACTCCCTTCAAATTAACACACCATAAAATTATTGCAAGCCTGACTAACCAAACCTAATCAACATAAAAACAATACATAAACTACTATGATCCAAACTGATAAGACTACACACAACAAATCTAAAATGGCCACCCACATTTCAGCCTAGACCAATTTTTGTGCACTGGTACCATGGTCTTCCAGTAGGTAACACCCAAGAAAACAGCAAGTGATAAAGTGAGCTACAAAAGGCATCACAGATTCCATTCTAAAAGTAAGCAAGATACAGATTCCCAAGGGTTAACAAAAATATTCAGCTCACATCATACCCTACATACAGACTCCCTGAGGGACTAAAAACGAGTACCTGCACTTCCACCTAAGGGGCTGGACAAGATACATTCTTTCTCTATCAATTTTGCATTCCCCCCTTTTTCTTTTCCTATATGGAGAGCTGACAACCTGTATATACAGTACTCCCCTCTTCCTGCCAGCCAGTTATATACGAAAAAGAAAAATACACAAATACAACAACGAAAACAATCCAAAATTTCATACTGGAGAGACCAGACTACTGTAAATCTGTGGTTTCCAGTCAATGCAATACCAGACAACACTTATTATGATTATTTACCTAGATGTACTTGCCTAAAGTTTTACAGAATAAAAAGTTCACTCACTGATTCCTTTCCTCTGTTAGTACCTTGCTTGGACAGTGTCCTGGAAGGTTTTTTTGGTTGATATTTGTTTGTTAGCATCATAACTGCAAAATAACTGAATCAATTTATACAAAACTTTCAGAAAACATGGGCAATGGTCCTTATATGACTTCAAATTTTTGTGAGGGGTGGGATAAAGGTCAAGATCACTCAAAATGTTATAAATAATTATTTTCACTGTAACTTTCTAAATATATATCCATTTCACTTCATACTAGTGTTATCTTTTTATCATATTTCTCAGTTACATTCTTTATGCATCACAACTGTGAAAAAATACAGGCTGACTGTGAGTGGCTTTGTAAGGGCTGTAGATAGAGAAATATAGGTACATAAGAAGTTAAATATGGGCTTTCAATTGGGATATAGAACTTTGACCTTGAGTGATCTTCGAAGGTCAAACTCCTGGCAACACATGTTAAGGAGGGCTATAATTTGGAAACTGTTGTATAGGTAGATATTGACTACAGTATTGTCAACATACTGGAAATTGGATATGGCACTATATAACCTTTACCTTAGTTAAGCAGTTCAGTATTAAGCTCCACTAAAATAACTGCCAGGCAAGGTTTCTTTTATATTATATATTTTAGATTATATATATATATATATATATATATATATATATATATATATATATATATATATATATATATATTATATACTCACTTTTGTTTTTACTTTTTTCTATTTTTGTTTTCATAACCTGACTTTTGGTTGCTTTGTACCTTTGAATACTTGGGGTAACATCACCCTTATGTATGCTTGACCCTCCCCATGACAATTGAATTTGTGTATGTTCTGACAGCTCAGTGCGTAGACATTTGTATGTTGATCCTTTTATGCTTTCCTCCTTAAATCTCTCTTTATTTTTTTTTACCACTTCTATGACTGTCTCTTCCGTACAATATTGTCCCCAGAGATATGTGTGCTGCACGTGAACAATAAGACAATATCTTGATGCAATTTTTTAAATGGCCTCTTTCTTTTTTTTTCTCTCATTTTCTTTTCTTTGGGTGGGTGGGGGAGTTCCATATACATCCCCAATTTCTTCACTCATTTGGCACTCATTATTTCATGTGGCAATTTATTCCGTCCCCTCTCCTATCCTTCCTTTCTGCTACCCTATTCAAACCTCTCCTTTATCACCTTTATGATAACCTCTTAGAAAACAATTTTCAGTATTTTTTTAGAAGTGCACATCTACACAATATAGTAATAGAAAATTAAATAATAATTTAGTATATTATAATACATCAATGTAACATACGTTATTCTTGGAGGAAATTAATAATAGAAACAGTTGCTGAAAGCTATAAATAACAAACGTAGCAGTTTTGACTACTTGAGACGCCATCTTTTTTGGTAGAGATGGAGGTCAAAAAAATTAAAGTATGCTAAATTCGTCTATTCTAACCCAACCTACCAACCTGCATTTAATAATGCGGTACCTGTAATTCCAGATGTCATCAGGCCATCGTCATCGTCGTCTCCGACCTCCAAATCATCAAAAAGATTGCGTCTAAAGGACTCTACGCAACTTAGTTTTTCCAAAGCTTTTAGCAACGTTTTTTTTTAGTATTGATTTCCGCCAAGAATAATGTATATTTAATTTTCTATTGCTATACTGCATAGGTGGGCACTTCTAAACTAACACCCAATTTTCAGTACCCATTTTCTTCGCAGCTTCCTCTAATCAGCCCTTGTATTTACCCAAAATCTAATTTACAGAAAAATGAACTACATTCCTGGAGCCCTGCATCTTTATTTCAAACCACCATGCCTAATTTTGAATTTGCTTATGGTTTTAGTTTGGGCTACATTTTCCAAGCCTTTCCAGGTGTTGATGCACCCATATGGAACATTTTTTCTTTGATATCCTTTTAACATGTTGCCCTATATTTACCTAACTGTAATGTGTGATTCACCATGGTCTTGGGTAATGCGCTGGACTAATGATCGACAACTATTTCCTTCCAGGAAGAGAGCTCAGGGCTTGTGTGTGTTTGTGTGGTGTGTGTGAGATTCACCATGATCTTGGATCATGTGTTGGACTCGTGATCGACAGCTATTTCCCTCCCGGAACAGAGCTCGGAGCTCGTATGTGTGTGTGTGTGTGTTCACCTAGTTGTAACTTACGGGAAGGGGAGCTATGTTCGTGGTGTCCCGTCTTTGTATCTCGCAGTGTCTAGTTTGCTCTTAAATTCATGTATAGTTTTTACATGTATATGTGTGTGTGTGTGACCACAGTCTTGCAGTCTTGGATCATGTGTTGGAGTTGTGACTGACAGCTATTACCCCTCTAAATAAGAGCTCATAACTCATATATGGCATTATCCATGGGTTATGTTGTGAACTTACACACACACACACAAAGTGACAGTCCTTGCCCACCACAGTTGGAGTGTCGGCTCACAGTACAGTGATACAGACATTTTTTAGCCCTGGGTGGGACTTGAACTCATGTCGCTAAATTAGCAATCGAGAGCAGTACCACTGCGCTAAGGAGGTGTGTGCAATTACCTTGCTGTGATGATGATTCCGTTTAACGTCGCAAACTTCCCCTATCAGGAGCCTGGGACGCTGCCCCTTTTAGATGACCATGCCCAAGGTCCAACTCACTAGTGGCAGGGTTTGAACCACCATCACCCCTACCTCTGATGCAAGTAGCGACACCCTAACCCGCTCGGTCAGCATCCCATATACTTAATTGTAGTATACAGGAAAGGAGCAACGCTCGTCGGGTCCCCTCTCCTACACTTCAAATTATCGTACCTAGATTGTGTGTGTGAGTGTGAGTGTGAGTGTGTGTGTGTGTGTGCGTGTCACCATCTGATTGGCCTATTCCTTGGTACCGATGGTAATATAATCTTAACAAGGTAAACATGAGAAATAAAAATAAAACAAGGATTACACTGAACTGTTGCGAGAAATATAAACAAATTTAAGAAAAAATGAATGACAACTCTTCATTCACCACCACCACCTGCAGAGAATCATAATGTAATGTAATGCATGGTACCCACATGATGAAGATAAACAATTCTAACTTCTTACTAATACATTCTATAAGATTTATATGGTTTTTTTTTACTATGGAATGATTACAAGTTACAACGCAAGTTTCGTGTTATATATCCTCGCTCGCATATTTCTGGAATTTCAAATTACACTAAACAACGCACTACAAAAAAGATTGTTACATTTGAAAGGGATTATTCGCTTGTTGATTTTCCAGATAACTTAGAATTTTCGTTAGTAAGCATAAACAGATCATTTTTTACACTTACCCCATTCTTCACTGCAAATGTCACATGATGTATAAAAAACGCTGAGTAAGGATATCTTTCCCACGCAAATTTGGCACAATTTCAATAGACACGTTCCACTTCCCGGGATGGTTGCTTATGAATGAAGCGTAATGACGACATGACAGCTAGATTCGCGGCGCCGAAATTCAAATCATCGTAACAGAATGTTCCATAAATTTGTACGGTTGCGTGTGTGTACGTGTTTATACACCGTGTGTGATTCACTATGGTTTCACCATGATCTTGGATCACGTGTTGGACTCGTGATTGTCAGCTATTTTCCCTCCAAAGCTCATATATGACCGATCTGGATTATGCTATGACCTTACACGCACACCAACTCACCGCCCACGTGAGTTGGAGTAACGACTCGCAGCGCAAAGGTACTGAAATTATTTCAGCCCTGGGCGGGATTCGAACACAGACCGCCGTAGTGGCGGCCGCGAACACTACCACCGCGCCATCGAGTGTGTGTGTGTGTGTGTAATTTGTCATGGTCTTGGAGCACATGTTGGACTCGTGATCGACAGCTATTTCCCTCCCAGAGGAGAGCTCAGAGCTCATATATGGCCGTGTGTGTGTGTGTTTATCTTTACCTGATAGTATTTTCTAGTACTATACAAGAAGGACTACATTCACGGGGTCCCGTCCCCTAATTTCCAATTTTCACATCTTGCTTTAATTTCATGTATCATTGCAGCTTGTCTCATGTATCTCTCCTGCAATTCCTTGAAGTTACGCATTAGCAAAGGAAACTCTCTTCTTTCACATCTTTCATCGCAGGGTCTTCCCAAGTTTGTGAGCAGGAGCTCTTGATGTAGGATCCATGGTGGTTATGTGCATGCAGTAGTCCTGTAAGATGGACAGCACATCTGTCCTTTGCTAAGCCCATCAATCCATCCACTCCTGTCAGGAGGTGCAGCCCTGAGGGCTGGCACTCTGTACCCTGACTAGGCCCTAGGTCTCTCTATGAACTTCAATTGTATTTTTTTTTCACACATGCAGAGCTGACAAGTAGCAAATGCTCCCTTTCTCATACAACTTTGACCCCATACAATGTGGACAACAATCCAGCTTCTTCACAGAGAGATCTGTGGGAAGACCTGGGGACCATTATCAGCTGATGTGGGTTTTCCACTAAGTGAAATTCAAGGCAACAATTATCAGTATTACCTCTTGGTACCCTTTGATCCTATACCAAGAGATCTTCTCCATCGGCTTTGTCTACCTCCTTCAATACTCTGAACACCATAATCAGATCTCAACTTTCTCTTTGATCTTTTAATGTTGGCAGGCCTCTTTATGCTTTCCTTATGTATTTATTTTCATGTGATGACTTCAGCTTTGCTGAATATTCCAGTCTGGAGCAGATCAGATTTTGAGTTATTTTTTCATGATGTCACCATCCAAATAACAAAATAATACTCTTATCTTCCATAAACTTTTCTATGTCCCTCCCATTATTCCATTTGTATGATTTTCCAGTGAAAGATCATCTCTGATCAGAATTCATAAATCCTTTTCCCCCCTTTACTTCTGTGATATTTCATCTCACATTTTATATCTACATAACAGTCTCTTTTTGTTTTGACCCATTTTGAAGATTTTGCATATATTGTATTCAATTTCAGAGAGAGAGAGAGAGAGAGAGAGAGAGAGAGAGAGAGAGAGAGAGAGAGAGAGAGAGAGAGAGAGAGAGAGAGAGAGAGAGAGAGAGAGAGAGAGAGAGAGAGAGAGAGAGAGAGAGAGAGAGAGAGAGAGAGAGAGAGAGAGACAGAGAGAGAGAGAGAGAGAGAGAGAGAGAGAGAGAGAGAGAGAGAGAGAGAGAGAGAGAGAGAGAGAGAGAGAGAGAGAGAGAGAGAGAGAGAGTTCTAAGAATATCTATATTTAGGAAATGAGAAGTTCAAATACTTTTTATTTTATCTAACAGATGCTGCATTTCAGTAACATTCCTTTTGTCACTGGGCATCTGCAGCATCTTTCACAATGAGCACAAAACTCTAATGTACACCACTGACCTCGTCTTATGGTAAAATCTAGTTTTAAAGACTAATTTTTTAAGAACACTGTACATGTTTACAAATCTCTCACCTAATGCAGTCATCCAATATCATGCAATCATTCCAAGCCATTTTACTCTTTATCTAGAAAAAAAAAAATCTGAGGGGGGGACAGGGCAAGTGCCCCTCTGCCTCCCCTCAGGACACCTATGTCCTTTGTCAACAATTTAACATATTATCAGGAACCATCAATAGAGTCCTGCTAGCGGTGGTTCCGTGAGATGGTCCTCACCCATTTCCCCCATTACCCATCTTCAAAACTTATGAATACCCTCATCTCCACCTCAAGGTGCAGCCCCGACAGGCTGGCATTTGATCTCCAGACTCCAGACTGGACCCAAGATCTTTCTCTGTTCCCCCCACCTCACTTTTTCATGTAAAAAAATGGACAATTGATAATTACTGCCTTTCTTTTCTTCCTCCTCCTTCTCCCTCTCCTCCTCCTCCTTGCCTGTGACATAAAATAACCTTACACTAATATAGCATAGACAACAGTCAAGTGTTTTATCCCAGAGTGATCTATGGGAGGGCCCAAGGACTGTTGCTGTTTACTGTGGGGCTGCAGGTTTCCAGTCAGTGAAACTTGAGACAGCAATTTTCATTATTATCAAAGATGTCACCACCCAAAAATTCTTAAAATACTTAAAAAAAATGTGTTTGCACCAAAGCAACTCTTTTAAAGTAACTGCTACAGCAGACCTATGATAAAATAGGATCACTGACATATTAGTCTACTAGTTCTCTCATTCTATTTCATATCCCTACTGCTTCACTTGTTTTAAAAGAAGTAATACTGACCATCATACCAAAAGAATACCAAAAAATCTTCAAACTGCATATAATCCAACTTGACGATTTGTTGGGTGTACAGAGCATTCACAGTTTATGTCACATCCAATTGGATGGCTTCAGGTCACAGCTAGAAGCAACAATCTTGGGTGAGAGGCTTCTGGAAGGAGAAGCGACAATCACATCTGAAAGGCTTCTGGGTACATATGTGATGATTTGATGATAAGTGAAAGTCTTCTGGTCACTAAATCAAAGATCACAAGGGATTGGCCACTAGGCCCTGAAGCGGCAGCAGCACACACGTGTCTGGCTTCAGGGCACGCAAATAAGCAATCAAAAGTGAAAGGCTGTGGGCCACAGAAGCATCAATCACAGGTGAAATAGTTCAAGGTACTAAAGCAACATTCACTTGTAATGGGTTTCTTGTTACCAATAAGAACAACTATTACTAGTGAAAGGCTTTGCTTACTCATATGATGAAGTTACCACTAGCAAGAGGCTGATGAACTCATAATCAACACCAACAGAGGAGCTGCTCATGATACTAAAGAAAGCTTTCACAAGTATGAAGCTTCATTTCATGTAATGAAAACAGTTACTTGAGAAAGGTCCTGCAGAAGAGTTCTGAAACAGCAATCTATGGTGATGTGCCTCTTGCCTTCAGTCTGAAGCTCTATCCAGTGAGAGGTCTCAAGTCCACTCGTACTCGCTCGTCCAAACTTGCCATACTTACACTAGGGAAGAAACCGCCAGGTGGTAGGTGTACTTCCCGCAGACCAATCATTTTGCCATTGCGTGTGAAAAACACCTTGAAAGGAATATAAAGTAACACATACATTTTCATCTGTACTAAGTAAAACAATACTCTACTGCAGGGGTTCTCATTAGGGGTGAAATTCACCCCCAGGGGGGAGTTTTGGGTTTTCTGGGGGTGAATTGTGACCACAGTAAGTTTACGGGATGAGTAAAGCAATTATAGGTTTTGGCCTATCTGGCCTGTCACCTGGGCTGGAATTATACCTGTGCTGACCCAAGTTGATCTTAGGATTAGAAAAGTGTTACGCCTGTTAAGTAGTTCATTATAAATTAAAAGAACTATCTTACTTTTATTCAATTTTTATATATCTATCAATAATTTCAATTTGCATTTAATTTGTAAAACTTCACTATAAACATAATCCATGTAAAATTATAAATGTATATATACTAATTTGGAAAAAATAAAAGGATTTTTAGTAATATTTGCATATTATTTAGAATGCACCTTTTGAAACAGACAATCTTGGGAAGGAGGGGGGGAATGACATTCTGACAAATGGTGAAAAGGGTGCATGGGCCAAGCAAGGCTGAGAATCCCTGCTCTACTGCATTGAATATCTAAGTAAAAGTAAAATCACAGTTCATTTTACTCTTCTATCATTTAACAAAAGTAATTTACCATAGTAGCCAGGAAAAGCCAGGATAAGAGGGGGAGGAGGGGGAAGTGGGAGTGAAGTATGTGGGGATGGAATGGGTGGGAGTGAATTTTATGACTTTGTTTTTTGGCTACCTCCCTTGTAAGGGGGAAAAAGCTATTGGTATATGTATATATGTATGTAATTTACCATAAGTATGGTAAAACCTTACCTGTACCAATGCTCCTTCCTTGATGTGCTCCCTGGCTGGCAAAAGATCGTCTTCATCTGACTCAAAACCAGGATAGCCATGAAAGTGGTTGTCATCCCCAAAACCTCCGCCTGGATACTGACCAATGTGAAAATTGGCTGGGTACTGAGCAACATGAAGAAGATGCTCCAAGTAATCGTCACCTTCTCCTGATAAGGGACTCACTTCTTCATTACTCCCACCATCACTGTTTAGGACAGCCATCCAGTCATCAGAAAAAATAAAGAACCAAATGTGAAACTTTAATTAATCAATTATTAATATATATATATACAGTATATATATATATATATATATATATATATATATATATATATATATATATATATATATATATATATATATACAGTATATATATATATAAAACTTGTAAAACAATAATCTATTTTTTCTTCAATATTATGAGCTATCAGTGTCATACCTTTGCATCTCTCAAACTTAAAACTTCTTGCTATCTATCAATATATCAAGGGTCTCTTCCCCCTATAAGGTGGTATGCACCCATCCCTACCCATTCCACTCCGATTCATCACCCATCTAAATCCTTCTCATCTTAGCTCCTCATGGATGAAGAGTCATCCACTTAAAACTTAACTACTGTACTAATACACTACTCACAGGCCACCTTCCTTAAATGGGGGAAAAAGGTCCTTTGGTATGTATACATGTATGTATGTATGTATGTATATATATTATGTATGTATTTACCTAGTTGTATCTTAGGGGAAGGGAGCTATGCTCTTACTGACTCGTCTTTGTATCTTTCAGCATCCAGGTTGTTCTTAAAATCTTGTATTGTTTTTCCACATACTATTGTTTCATCCAATTTGTTCCAGATGTCTACCATTCTGTATGGAAACTTTTTTTTCAATTTCTTCTATAACTATCCTTTTTGAGTTTCTATTCATGTCCTCTTGTTTTTCTTTTGTCCCACTTTAATAAATCTTCTCTGTCAAGGATGTATGTATGTACAAGTATGTATGTATGTATTTACCTAATTATAGTATACAGGAAAGGAACAACACTCATTGGGTCCTGTCTCCTATCATCCAATTTATCCTACCTAGCCTCAAATTCATGTATAGTTCCAATTTAATTTACATCTTTGGTTTCAAATTAGCATATCTAGATTTGAATTTATATATTGTTCCAGCTTGGGCTATATCACCTTCTAAGCTATTCCACATATTTATGCATCTACGTGGAAAACTGTTTTTCTTCACATCCTCTAGAGATGTGGTCCTTCTTAATTTGTTCCCATGGCCTCTTGAATCCCTCCCATCCTGAATCAAGAGATCTCTTCTATCAAAGCAATCTACCCCCTTTAGTAACCTGAATACTGTAATCATATCGCCTCTTTCTCTTTGTTTCAATTCATTTGATCAACATCACTTCATCCATACAGTGAAAAGCCACTTTAACCTTCAACAGCAGTCCGTATATCTCTCCCACAATCCTGCTGATATGTCTGCCAAGTGACAGGTTGTCTTTTATCAATACTCAAAAATCTTTCTGCTCTTTTGCTTTTGTAATGGGTTCTCTTCCCAAAGAATAGTTTAAGGATTATCTTTTGCAGCTGGTGCCCATTTCCAGTACTTTGCATTTTTTTTTTGGTGTTGAAGCTTATTTCCCATTCTTGGCTCCATGCAAAAATAGTGTTTATGTATGTATGTATGGAACTATGTATGTATGTATGTATGTACCATTTGGCAGGGAAAATATGAATCACAGTAAGTTTAGCCACTTTCTTAGTGACAGGGGTTCCTACATAGATAGTCAAAAAAGCTGAGAGAAGCCAAGAAAAATAAAAAAATATATGAACCTTCGGAAACAGGTGACATATGTGAACCTCTTCTTTACCAAAGGTCTGCCATAGAGTAAAATAAAATAGCTTGATGGCAGCAAAAAAATAGATAAATAAATAAAATTCCCTTCTGTTTGGAAAGGGTTAAGACTTGAGTTACTATGACCTAACTACTGTGATAAATGTTTTTCAATCCAAACTAATCCTATTTTGCTATGACTAAAGACTTTCTATGCTTACACAATATTATCTCTTAATGCTGCTGTTACAGAAGGTAAATCTATTTGTACACAATGCAAGAATGAAATTAGATAATTACAATAGCAGATCCAATCCTGATTTATGGGAACCACAGTTCTGTGAAGAACTGCTACAGATGAGGGAGGGGATAGATACAAGACAAGGATATTAATACTAATAACATTACTACTACTACTACTATTAATGACAACTCAGCATTGGAGTCAAGAAGGTCCTAGATCTGTCAGTGAACACAATAAGTTCTGAGTTGCAATACTCATAGAATCTACAACACTATCAATGTGAGAAAATTGCTTACCTGTCATATGTACACACATAATCTCTTGGGAATATTATTCCGCATCCCATAACATCACCCTTGTGACAACGAGGTCCAAAGGGTGAGCCGACAGTACTTCCAACAAAGATTCTACCATCATCTGCATGATACGCTATACTGCCTCGATTCCAGCCTGGATGTCGATGTTTTGGGTAGTCCTGTAAGGAATATCAAACAATCTGGCTTATGACATTCTTGGTAATTATTTGTCAAATGATTAAACCAGAATGGTCAAAGGATACTATTAGTCTGTTCACTGAGAGAATTTCCTTTCCGTTACATTATGCAGAAAGTAATCTGCAAGTGGTGGTCCTGCAAGACAAACCTCAACAGAGATTCTGCTTCCTACTGTCCATCTTCAAAATCCATCACTACCCTCATCTCTATCTAGAGGTGCATCTTTAAACCACCATCACAAGGACTGTGGGTTTTCATTTTATGAGACTTGAGGTGACAATCATTATCATTCCCATACATACATCCATATACCAAGGGCTTTTTCCCCCTTACAAGGGAGGTAGCCAAAATCAAAGGCATAAATCCACTCACACCAATTTCATCCCCACATACTCCACTCCCATTCACCCCCCTCCCTCCCTCCCTCTTTTATAGGCTCCTCCTGAATGATGAGTCATCACTACATCTTGCCCATACATAGTTTCTCAAAAATCTTTCAAGTTACACTTGGTAACTTGATTCATTTGCCATATCCGTACTTACTTCCATTTCATTCATGGAGTATCCCTAAAGACTTCTGTGTCATCATTTCATTTCAAACTATGTATTCATAGAAGCTCACCCCATCCATTCACATTACATACATTCCTTTCAAGTCTTCTCACATAAACTAAGTAAAAACTGCACCTCATCACATCCCCAGTTCATCCTAAGTGCACCCAAACATTTACATACTCATTCACTACAACCTCAATTCTGCCCCAATATTTCTCCTATCTCTTATTCATACTTTTCCAGGATTTTTTTTTTTTTTACTCCTATCCAGTTGTGGCCAAAACAACTGTAAATTATGATTTCCCCTTTCTCTCTTCCTGGTCTTAAACTCACCCATACCCTTTTCAGATTCACTTATTCAATTACTTCATCCCCAACTCAATATCAGTATTCACACAACTTACCTTTCTAGTTAGACCAATAGTAATATAACCAGATCTGCCAGGATCCACTATTTCCATTTCAAAGTAGTGAGATGTAGTATTGAGGGGTACACGTGCTTGAGCAAGTCCTACATCTATTAAGCTTTTACCTCTGCCACAGTATTCCAACATCTGAGAAAAGTACAAAAAAAAAAGAATTAACGAGACAGTAACACCTACACTAGATGGCACGATAGAGGGGACTGGGTAGTGATATGGAGGGAAGTGGAAATGTATGGAGAGCAAAATAGAATTATTACTAATTATCACTGACAGTTTACTCGCACTTCCATCCTCATGGAGAGAGAAAAAAAAATTGAGGACAATAAAGATTAGGCAGGAGGATGAAAAGGCATGAACAAAGGTGTGCTAAGAGGAGACAGAATGATTTTGGTTGCAGGCAGGGCTGAAACAGAGATATGTTATGTCAACCTGTGTGGATATTTCATACATACATGGATGAGTAATAAAAGAAATCAAGCACAGGACTACAAAAAAAAAAGGGAATCATATTAGAGGAGGAGGAGGAGGAGGAGGAGGAGGAGGAGGAGGAGGAGGAGGAGGAGGAGGAGGAGGAGGAGGAGGAGGAGGAGGAGGAGGAGGAGGAGGAGGAGGAGGAAGAGGAGGAGGAGGAGGAAGAGGAGGAGGAGGAAGAGAGGAGGAAAAGGAAGAGGAGGAGGAGAACGAAGGGTTATCACTGTCAAAAATTCCCTAGTACTAATGTTTAGAGATATCATAAATTCTTTTTATCAGTTCAACTAGATGGAAGTGGGAATATATACATATATATAAGGGTATGATTTTCTTTGACTGTGGGAGATATGATTTTTCTATACTATGGTGCAATTATAATTTGGTTTGGTGTCCTATCTCCTGTAGAAAGGTGCAGAGAAATGACAGGGTGTTGGCACTGTTTCACCTAAGATTAGGGACAGTATTATTGTTCTTTGTGGGAACAGGTAAGGGAGTAGGAGCTTGTTGTGAAAGGTTAAGTATGTAGGAAATTCTAATAAGACTGTATTGTATGGTGTGTACCACATGAGCAGGTGGGAATGTTGTCTCCAGTCATAAGACAGACATGAAGGAGGTTGGTGTGGCCTCTTCTTAAGTGTATTAGTGTTGTTTCACTTATTGGAGAAGACCCATGAGTGTATATGGGGTTGATTTATTTTTTATTGATTTGTTGGGTGTTCTTCGCAGCATTTTTGCCATATGTTTGCTGAACAGATTTTACTCCAAGATAGTAGTCTGTTGCAAGTGGAGTTGAGGTATCAAAGAGATCTAAAGCAACTTCTCGGGCTGCTTTGTCCGTTCATTCATTTCCAGGATAGCCAATACAAGAAGGTACCCTGCAAAAGGATGTAGATTTAAAGCAGGTTGAAACAGGGATTCCACACTTAGCGTTGAAATCTCTGGTTGCTCTAATGGGTCTTGCTGCAAATGCTGGTTTACTGGTGATGTTTAGGAGCATAAATCTTGAGTAATCAAAGTCAGGGTCCACTTTATTTTGATGTGGGTTTAAGTCTGGCAATGCAGTTACACTATGCAGGGTTGGAACAATGGTCAAAATCTGATTCTTTCATAATTTTGTTTTGGTGATCATAGCAACTGTTTCTCTCTCCAGGAAGGGTAAGCAATTGCCACTGTTCTGTCTTCTGTCACTGTAAATTGTTCCTGTGTTTGAGGGAAGACCTCTTTGTTCCATTCATGAGGGAGGGGGAGGGGGGGCAGAAGAGTGGGGGCTTTGTTATGGGAAGGCTGCTGCTACTTTTTATTTACTTTATTTTATTTATTTTATTTTAATTATTTTACTTTTTACTTTTTATCTAATAATTTTTTTTCATGCAGGGTAAGCAGAGTAGATCCTGCAAAGAGCTGCTCAGTCATGTGGACTACTGATGAGCTCTGCTACTCACCCAGTCCCAGCATTGGGTGATCACTGGACCTACATTCCCTGCTGTGTGGGTTATGACTGAGATCCTCAAATGATCACCACTTTCTGCCTCCACTGTAACGACCAGAGGACTTTTGGTTGATAGTTTGAAGAACAAAGCTATTGTTAGGTACTGGGAGGGAAGTTATATAGTGACTAAATATATTGTTAGTCTAAGTTGCTGATTCACGCTTGGCAACTCTCAAGTGGGAGTAGGTCCTGGGGAACACTGCCTTGAGGCAGTGGGTCTTGCCAAGTGGGGGAGATGAAGTGAAGAGAGGTGCAGGACCTTGAAATGAGATTCATAACAGGTACAAGACACCTGGGGAAGTTAACCATCACTCTCAGGAAGAACGGGAAGGTAAGCCACATGCTTTTTGCAGAAGATTTGTTGATGGTAGGCAGTGAAAATGAACTGCAGAAACTGATTCTCTGAGAAATTTATGGGAAAAACAAACTGAAGATGAATAGCAATAAGGGTAATTGAATAAAAAAGGAAAAAAAGATAGAAAAAGACACAAGCTACATAAATGAATATAGTAGTCTGGTAGCATCCACATTAAAAGAAGTACTACCCAATACAAAGAGAGCAACCAATGATCCTAGATTATCAGAAAACATAGTTTTCTTGCTATTCATCCTCAAAATCGATCAACACCCTCACCTCTCTGGTGCAGCCCCTAAGAAGCTGGCTCTTGGCCACAAGACCAGGCCCACAATCTTTCTACTAACTTTTCCATCAGATTTTTCCTTCACTTGTTTACATAAAAGCTGACAACTAGTAACTACTCCCCTCCATCTCCTTCTCCTACCAGGTGACAAAGAAATAGATCCATACTAACATATCACAAACACAACAGTCCAACATTTCTTACCAATCATCAAAAACCCTCAGATTACATTCCCCTGCTCTAGCCTTACCCAAAAATCCCAATGTCTCCTCCATTAGTAATTTGTGGGTCAATCCAGTGATTGTTGCCAGCTACCTGGGAACTGCGGGTCTTTAGCAAGAGAGACCTGGGGTAACAGAGTGATTGATTCCCAGAAAATATATGGTAAGGCCAAAGAGCAAGTGTTTGCTACTGTGGAGCTGCAAGTTTCCAGTCAGTGACATGGGATTGGGGATGGTCAGTGATACTGGAGGGAGATGAGAGTAAGCCAATTGTTTCCTGATGATACTGCACTTGAGAAGTATAGTGGGGGTCACAAGGATGGATGGAATGAGAACTCAGGAAGTGAGGAGGAGAGTGGGGGTAGAAAGGGAACTGGCAAAGAGGGAGGATGAAAGAATACTGGGATTGTTTTGGCACATGGCAAGAATGAGTGAAGAAAGACTAGCAAAAAGAGTATGAAAGACAGATGTGGATGGAGTGAACTTAAGAGGAAGACCAAGAATAAGATGGATGGATGGAGAGAAGGAGGCCTTGGGTAAAAGAGGAATGTCTGTTGAGCAGAGAAGGAAGAAAGCAAGAAATAGGTGTGAGTGGAGAACTGATGTGAATGGATGACAAGTTAACACATCCCAAAGGGATTCTCCTCATTTTCTTTATTTACATGTGAGGAGATGAGGAGGTAGGGTTGCCATATCAATGAAGCAGTGAGGGTGAACCAGCTTAGGCTATCAGGCCCTGCTGTAGATGTGCTGTCTTGCTGCACTGCATCTGATCTGGGCAATGGGCAGAGAGTAGGAACAGCCCCTTATCCACAAGGAACTAGGATGAAAGGGAAACAAATGGTTGTTGGATGGGCATGGGACAGATGCATGCCTTGGTTAGCTACATCCCTTATAAGAGCCAAGAAGTTTTTTGGTATATAGATACATAAACTGTTATTATATTTAGAGGGAATTACAATCTACAAGTACTGAGAGTTCCAGTAAGAGCAACTGTTGTGATTACCTGTCCATTGAGCCTTATATCATGTAAGCGTAGCCATTCATCTTCATTAGAGTCTATAGACATGTGCGTATCTTCATCGTGTTGCCAACTGAGATGTGTTGTAAGTCTTACTTCATCTCCTGTCGCTGCCAGGCCAACACACGGAAACAGACCACCAGCTGGGGCTGACATTAACACTGTTCCAATCTGTGAGAACCTAAGATTCAGCTTCAAATGTTCACAAAATGCAATCAATTTAAAATGAAAAGTTAAAAGAACTTGAGTATAACTAAAGACAAACATAAAAACTAAATTAGTTACCTCTCTCCCATTTTTTGTGAAGAAGACGGGTATGACTGAAGGGTCATCTTCAGGTGAAAGAGGATCAAATTTTACTCCACATCCCATTCGATCCCCACCACCACACTTTGGTCCAAACACGATGCCTCGCGGTCTTGCTTTAAACAACCTTGAAATAATGGGGGAGAAAAATGCAGGACCTGAATTGACTTGCAAACTTGAATAACCATAAACTCCCCATACATATCTAAGTAGTTTGAGGCAATGGCTGGGCTGCACCAAGGTTGCGTGATGTTTATGTGTACTTATGCAGTGAAGGAGATAGACAGAAGGGTGTTAGGTAAGGGTTTGGAGTTAGAGTAAAGGGAAGTGGGAGGTACATTTGTTGTTGTTTATGAATGACACTGCACTTGTAGCCAAGTTGGAGGAGAGACTGAAGCAGTTGATGAAGTCTGGGAGGTATGTGAAGAGAAAAATCCAAAGGTAAATGTAGGCAAACATAAAGTGATGAGATATACAAAGAGTGATGGTGGTGGTGGGTTGAAGGTCAATTTAATGGGTGAGAAATACTGGTGGAGAGCTTTATTATTTTGGGTTACATGTAGCAGGGAATGGGGAAGTGGAGGTGGAGATGAATTATAGTATAAGAGAAGCAATTCAATCTCTTGGGAGAATGAGACGTGTTGAGGTGTTGAGAAACGGGTATTAATTTGGGGATGAATGCAAAGAGATTACACAAGGAAGCAATTGTAACCACAGCACTGCAAGGACTGGAGCCTTGGACTGTGAAGGAGTCCACAAGAATTTGATGCGTATTGAATAGGTTAAACAAAATTAGAGAAGAGTCTTACTTGCCATCATCTGCATGGTAGCCAACACTCTCCGCAGCCCATCCTGGTAGTTTGTATAAGGGGTACTTTTGGCAGCAAAGACCTTAGGTACAAAATGAGAACACTGTTTTTTACAAACTGCCACTTATGAAAGTGCACACAAATTAAAAAAACTCTTCATTTTGTATTGAATCTATACATACATTCTACCAGTTCCCTAAACTGATCACAGTCTAGAGCTAAAGAGATGTTTTACGATGACCTCTTACATACTTATGTATTGGAAAAAAATCCAACATGTCTAATGACAGTCACAACCTACTTACAGACATTTCTATGTTAAGAATTATGAACAAATTGATTTTGTTCTTTATTCATATATCAATGAACAAAGTCAATATAAATTACAATATCAGTTTTTCACTGACAACAACCAACATTTCCATCCCTGAGAAAAATATCACAACAAAAAATGGGAGTCAGAAGTGGGAAAAGAGCAATATAAGGAGGGCAGCAAAACAGTGATAACAGAAATTAAAAATTATTAGCATTCTGTTTCTGAGTGAATATTATTTTCCATCAATCAATCAATCAATCCATTTCCCATATCTCTCTTGCAAGAGACCCACAGCTCCAAGGTAACTAGAAACAGCCACAGGAGTCACCCATAAATCACTCAAGGAAGAAATATTGTGTTGCTGTTTTGTTACAGCTAAGATGATATAGTGTTGGATGACGTGCTCTGTGTCTTCTGTGTAATGGTTGCATTTATGGCAGTTTGGTTCTGTATCCTGGTTATTCTGTTCTACTAGTGTTGCAGCGATGAATGGTGACCTGAATTCAAGTGTGGTTCTTGCTTCTCTTGGGAGGAATTTTTCTGTGGGGCTGCTGCCTGGAGGGGGAGGGTGATGAAGCAGGGTATTTGGTGATCAGCATTAAAGAGCTTGTTTTGTGATATGATTATAATTTTTTTTTTATAAGGATATACTGTGTGGTACAAGAGGTAGATTGTTGTATATGTTTAAGTAGTATGTTACTGATGTAGTTTTTCATTGCATTCACTTGATTGTACTTTTATGATGTAATGAGATGGATGAGTAGGGATAAAGGTTCTTGCATAAAACTACATAGCTATCACTTTCATGTGAAATATAAATCATGACAATCAAACTTACCTATAGATATGGCACCTTGTGCTGCCATATCCAAGATCTCTACCTCAAAATAGTTGTGGTCAGCTGTGACTGGTGTATCGCTTATGTAAACCCCAACTCTTTCGTCATCTTCTTCAGTGTAACTTAAATAACAATAAATAAAAAAATTAATAAAATAATATATATATAATATAGTTCCTAATTACAAACTTTACATGCAGTACATACCTGCAAATATTGCATTCATGAAAAGATTCAGCAAATCTTCATCACAAAAAGTATTGTAACTAACCTTAAAACATCCCCCTCAATCGTAATTCTTTCTGCACGAACTTTGCCAGGAACAGGAGCCCTCTTGTTTTGGAAAAAGGGGAATTCATGTGCAACATTGTTGTACATAGCACTGTCAGTATCTGTGTCCGCTGGAGGGGCGGACCCAAACAATTTCTTAAACAAGACAAAGAGGTTGGGGTGGACACAGCTCAACATGGAATTAAATGCAGCCACGAAAGCCTTCCCCCTTCAGATCAATATGGCACTCTCACAAACCTGGCAACACTTCTGGAAAAGAACATTAGAGAATAAATATCCTGAGATACAAATTAAGCCTTCAAAATTCATAAAAGTGTAATGAGAAATTGCCTTCTCTTTTTTGTTTAGGAATGTCCCCTGTGGGGCTACAAGGAGAAGGATGCCTAGTCCCAATCCCCGTCCCTCTCTTCTCGCCTCTTATGATCCAAGTGGGAATACTTGGTGGCAGTATTCTTTTCCCCCACCACAGGGAATTCCCCCATCACAGAAAAAGAATACTCAGAGAAATGGTACAGGACAGCAACAAAGGGTTGGGGGACAGCATAACGGAGGGACAGTCGTAGTATAAAAGTGTCATCATTTCTCTATGAACAGAGTTTTCCTCTATCCTAGACAAAATGATGTGTGGTTCTGGTCCATAGGGGCACCCCATATAGACCCTAAAGTATCAACTGCATGCTACTTTGCCACAATAACAAGCCCCAGACGGGCAGTGGACAAGGTGCAGGGATGACCCGTCATCCAGGAGGTGCTCAGATAAGAGGGAGGGTGGAGGGGTGTGGAGTGTATTCAGGGATGGAATGGGTGGAAATGGTTTTATGCCTTTCCCTTTTTGGCTACCTCCCTTGTAAGGGGGAAAAAGCCTTGGTATATGTATGTATGTAATGAGAAATAACAAACAGTACAATCTTAATGTGGTTGACTAAACCTCTTTTTTTTTTTCTAAACACAGGTTCCCACAACCCAGCTTGAAACTCCCCCCTCCTCACATTTAAATCAAGCTAATTTACATATATCTGACTTCCCTAAATGACCATCAACAGGTACCTGCAATTGGTAGCCCTGCACAATGGACAGTGAAGCTGCCAACTTTCAAAACCTATCAACCTCCTTACTTCCATTAGAAGGTGCATCCCAAAGGGGCTGGCACTTGGTCTTTTGACTGGGCCCAAAATCTTTATCAGCTTCAGCTGTATTTTTTGCACTTTTTTACACATGGAGAGCTGACAGCCAGCAACTGCTCTTTTCTCTGCACAACTTTGAGCCAGTGACATAGAAACAGTCCCACATTGATACAACGCAGACAATAGTCCAAAGTTTCTTCCCAGAGAGATTTATGAGAGGTTCCAAGGACCATTGCCAGTCACTGTGGGGCTGTGAGGTTTCCACTCAGTGAAACTCAAGGAAACCACTAATTGATTAATTAACTGATTGACCTCCCTAATGAGGTCAAATGCTATCTGTTCCAATTTCTTGACAATATTCAAAATCACTATGTACAGCAATGATTTCAGCAATTTATGTATAAAAGCCATAGTATAAACCTACTGAATTGTCCCAATATGCATAATTGATCCTCACAAACAAAACAAATGACAGGAATCTGATGAAGTAAAAGAAGGCAGTAAATCTTGTTGATCATTAGAAGTATATTCAAAAACTGCCAATAATCTGGGGTTGTAGGTTTCTTACATGAGAGACTTGGGGCTATTGGCTATGATTGGCATCATTATCAGTCCCTGTGGAACTTCACTTGTTAATTTTCTGTATTCCGAGTAATTTCCTCTGACTTTTATTTTCATCTGTCTTCCTACCAAAAATGTCGTCCATCCATAATTCAATCAAGCCATTGCCCCAGGTGTCTCTTGCAGAAAATCCATAGAAACCAAATGTCCCATATGGATTCGCCACACAAATTACACGTAAATCTCATCCTACATTGTCCTATTCTACTTTTTCCTAAATAACAACACAAGATCTCTTCCTCAAGTGAATTACGGTTTAATCAGGAGGCTGTTACCAGTTACCTGGGAGTTATGAGTAGTCCATCCATTTCAATGTGATACATTTGATGCCCTTTCTCTCTAGGTTCTATAACTGTCTACTGTGTGATATACATTTTATCAAATGTTTAAAAAATGCCAAACTTGGATTGGATTTATTGGCAATAAGATATACAATGATATACACAAAGGTTTTCTTAAAATCAATCCAGGCTTCTCCCAATTCATTACAATTCACATGTGACCAATCAACATTTTCCAGTTTGTAAACAAAATCTTCTTTCAAATAATTCTTCAGTGAGTGTGCTTCTACAGTACTGTACTCATTAACAAAACATCTTTTCAGTTTCTTTGAACATTGAATAAGCAAATGATCACTAATTCCTACATTTATTATACTATGCTAACAAATTTTGCTAGAATTGGATACCATAATCAAATCTACGATGGAATCACTAGTTTTAGATAACATAGTAAGTACATCAATCATTGTATTTACCCTCTTACATTCATGAGGTTATGTATCGCTTTGATCAATGAATTTCCTGACTTTAGAGTATTGGTATTTAAATCACTTAAGATTATTGTTTGACACTCTACTGTATCAAGTCCATTTATATAGACATTCCACACAATCATAAAAGTCCATTTGTTTTGGGGGTCTATACTTAGCATACTCATAGCATGCACAGTTCAACCCCCTATATCATTCCTGTATACCATCTATCATAGAAGCTCACTAAGTCTAATATGCAGGGCATCCAGTCTGTGACCAAACTGTCTATCATATGCTATTTGATATCTCATGATCTCTAAACAGCCCAGCACTCATTGCCTGATTATCTTCTCTAGTCCCTTCCCTATTATGAAGTTGTGAGGAACAAAATATTTTTGTATGAATGTATGCATGAATTTATGTAGATCTGGAATGAAAATTAATATACTCACTACATGAAATAATTTTAGTCCATATTTAGTAAGTTACAATTATCAACCAATTATCACATAAATTTCTGGTTACTTACGTGTCTATTCCTTACATAAATTTATCAGCTTTCTTTAGCATGTTCTATGAAGTTCTGAATCACACATTTTTCATTGTTATGTATCTTTTTTGACCAAGAAATGACAAAATATTACTGAACAGATCTACTACGTAACTAAGTTACAAATCACTCTTCATTCTGTTCAGAAGCAGGGCAATTTCTTTTGACATTTTGTATGCTTGACACGAACGTGCTCGAAATGGAATGAGGCCTTTTATACCTGTTTGTATAATGATTTGTTTTGTTTACAAACTGCGAGAAGAAACAACTTGAGCAATGTCTGGGTGTGTACGTCCCCGATCGGCACATGCGTACTGCGTCAAAGGTAAATATCTGAAATTAATAATTTTAGAATTTCTGACACATGAAGGGATACCTACCGTCATTGCCTTTAGTCATGAAACAGACGCTATATGTAGGGCATTTACAAAACACAGAGTTTGTTATAGTTCGTGAAACACTGATAGATTCGTGTTTACAAATATCAGCTGTTTGTAGCTGGAGCTACACAGACGCAAATATAATTTGTACATCAGGATATTTTCCAATGAGAATTGAAACACTTCAACACTTTTTAATACTGTTCTCGATAAATATTTTATATGATACATTTTCTATAAACTAGTTGCACGGAAAGCAAACAGTTAATGTCTATACGATATTAGTTCGTATTACGATAGATGTCAAAAACATAACAATATAGATATTTTTCACAAGCTATAATTGATTATTCTCTTGATGAGATAAAATCACTGTTTTTAAATTCTAACTTTGTGGGTGGGTCGAGGTATGACGTGCCTGCAAGTGAAAGCTGAGAGGTATGGAGATTGCAACACCGATCTGTTTGATTACCGAATCGTAAAGCGCAAGACGGAGATAATCTCATAACATTCATCCACAGCAATTGTTTTAATTAAATTTGTCATTAGCCTTTTGAATTTTTAACTCTTACCCACACAAAACAGTCCACGTCACAGATGGTATTGTTCTCACTTCAGAAAAAAACAGTAGACTTGCAATAGTAATTGATCCCAAAAATAAGAAATAGTGTCACATCTAGAAATATGATTCAGAAATCATATAATCACTGGTGAATGTCTGAGATATGAAAAAGTTGAATAGTTTACTTGTTTTGATAACATGCTAGAACTGATAGAATACCATAACAATTAGAAATACGGATTAGGAAATATAAATTGAATACATGAACATTGCAAAAAGGTCCATACCTGTACATGTTGAACATAAATTGTATAATATGTGTGGATTCTCAGCAACGATGTGCAGGTGAGCAACTGAAAATGACAAGGCAATGGAAATGGGCTATGGCGTACAAAGAAAAATGCTCAAAATTCAGCGCTAAGAATGACACCAGTCATCTGAACAAATCTAGACCCGAGTGAAAATAAATATGTTATAGGAATAATACAAGACCAGAAATGGATGTGGGTAGAAAAAGAACCGGAAAACATGTTCAAGATTCAAACACGCCATTTGTCGAAAAATGGCAAGGGTATGAGAGAAAGGAGAAGAGGGGAAGGGGTAGCTCCCCGTCAGAAAGGGGTCTAAATAATTAAATCTCTGTTCAGATCGGGGTTCGTGATGTGCATGAGAGAAACACCTTGTTTTCTTCTCTCAGGTGTTTATCAAATCCTTTTGATCACATCTTCATAGTATACCATGGTGGCATTTTTATTTATTCATATTGTTTTTTATTTTTTTATCCAAGCTTTGGCCTTCTCGCATCACTTCGACCTTGTGACGTGACACTCAGGCATCCCCACGGTTCATGACGTCACAATCCCACACGTACCTAACCACGAACTGGCCAGACTTGATAGCTCCATGAACTCAAAATCAGTTCTCGGTAACGGAGCAACATTTTCCTTGTGGATAGAAACGCTGCTGAATTCATGACGATGAGCCTCTTTTTATTCTGCCTAGCTGTTGGGAAATTTTCACTTGTCTCTTCAGTACTTTCTTGGCAGTGAAAGGGGAATTCCCGGTCTCGGCGGACCTTCTATGGTTTGGAAATTAGTTTTTTCTGTCTGGTTTCAGAACAGACCGTTCCCCTTTGTAGCATTCTGACTGCAGTGAAGGGGTTGGACGATTAGTGAAATGGCTTGCCATCAGCCCTTCCCCCTCCATTAGTGGTGGTAGGTATGCCATTTTGTGGGAATCTTCCACAAATTTGTAGGAAAAATTTGCTCACATGGAATATGTTGCAATAAACTTATATGTGTATATAATAATTTCCTTTTTTGTGGGAAAAATTGTGGAAATCCAGATTTCCTTGCGGGAATTTTGTGGAAAAAATCTCACTCATTTGTGGTAACTGGCATAGATCACAGTGGCGGCAATACTGAGTAGTGTTCCGTATTCCAGCAGCAGACGACAAAGTATATGCAACATATACTACAAAGGATTACAAAGGAGGAACATGCCGACAGGAGACCTTTGGATCCATAACTAGGTCGGATGCGAAAAATGATAATAATGATAAATGAATAAATAAATAAAAGTAATAATAATATAAATAATGATAAAATAAATAAATAGGCAAATAAAGTAATAAGCAAACAGGCAAATAGTAAATAATGATAACACATGGACAGACAAATAATAACAAATAATGATCAAATAAATAACAATAAACATACAAATAACAACAAATAATACAAAATAAACGGCAGGCATTACAGCATCAACACTGTGAAACTTGCATCGAGGCCATGAAGTTCTAGATTTGCCTTCTGCATGTCAGCCCACGTCCACGCCCACGCCCTCCCCCATATCTCCCCGCCATCGACAAGCTGAAGAGCGTCGTCGTCGGCGTCATGACTCGAGAGGCTTTGAAGGCGGCGCGACGGTTAAAGCAGTTAAGGAGCCTCGCATGATTGAAGCCATCAGTCACCTTATCAGACCCTTTGGTCTAATAGGCCAGGGGTGGCGTGCCTGGTGGGCTGCTTTGAGTCATGTAGGGTCGGGTGGAGAGTTGGGGTTGAGGAGCTCGGGGTGAGAGAGGATAGGTAAAGGAGGGAGAGGGGAGAGTGGAATAGTAAAGGGTGACTTACAGAAACACCTGCTTCTCTACGCTTTCTACCATACCTACGATCGTCTTCCGCCCATTCTTGCCATTCGTATGTCTTGTATTTGCCAGCCTTTGTCGTCTTGGCTTGAGTTATCCGTCCACGCTTATATCCATTTCAGATGTTGGAACAGCTTTCCATTTTTTTATCCTGTCACCTTTCAGTTGTTCTTCAGAAACCTCATTCACTCTTCAATCTCGATAGATTTGTTCTTATGTACATTTGTTTTTATCTTATATTTTTCTTCCACATACCTCACAAAAGTAATCCTTCTAATGCTTGTCCAAGAGTTCCTGTCAATATTATACCATCTGCATACATCACATGGCCTGCAGTCCATCTTTCCTCTTCACACATTTCCACTCCTCCCGTTCATTTAATTTCTCCACGACTTTATCCATGAAAGCGTCGATCGACTATAGGAACATCACACCTCCCTGCCTCAGCAGTCCCTTCACACCAAAACATGTCCACATCTCCCTAGTTACTCTCAAGTATGAGAGTCGTTATGACAAATGGAGATATCCTCTACCATTGGGATTCGAACCTTTCCATGAGCGACTGCTTCTTATGAAGCAAAAACGATACCAATGGATTAGTTCAACGGCATCGCCCTTGCTTTCATAGGAAGCAATCGCTCATGCGAGGGTTCGAAACCTAATGGTAGAGCATACACTCAACTATGTCTTGCTCTAATGTTTTACTACCCTCTGTACATCTCTCAGTCTATGCCTATCCAACACCCCCCCCCAACAAAAAAAAGAGAGAATACCCAACCGTATGTTTTCTCCAGATCAACGAACGCCACTCAGAAATCCTTGTCTACCTTTCTCAAAATTTCGATGATTTTTCCAAAGAAAATACATGATCATAAAATCCCCAACACTCCTGAAATCTCTCAGGTCTTCTCCCACCATTTCCTCGGTCTTCTCTCATATTATTTTGTCACTATTCTTCCTAACAATTTACCTGTAATGGCTAACATGCCTATTTCTTTAAACCATAAAACAATAACACTCTTATCCATCTCCTTCCACATTCAAATGAAAAATAATGGTTGGAGTGAGATATGAAGGAATAGGGCATATCATAGGAACATAAGTACGCTGTAGTTTCCTTAATATCTATCATGGCTGCCACTAAGTGATTCTGTTCAGTCAAGGCATTAAAGTTTGGATTAGAAAAACCCTACCTCACGTTTCAGCCATATCTTGCCGTTACCTCTGTTTCTTTCAATTCCCATCCTCCGTCCTTCCCAATGCCCCAGCCTCCTTCTTTTCCTTCCACTTCCTCTTCTTATTCTTCTTCTTCTTCTTCGCTCTCCTCATTATTCTCTTCATCTCTCCGCCCTTCACATCATTGGTTCCAAAATTTTCTCGTCGTTCTCTTCCTCACACAAAACCTTCCTCCCTCATCAACCTCACACACACAACCGCGCAGTTTTTCCTTACTATGCGGTACTGCCGCAGTTTCTTCGCGGTTCAAACCGCCAGTGTGAACAGGACCTTAGCCTCCCTCTCCTCCCAAATTTCTCTTTGAATTTTCTCTCGCTACGCTTCCTTTTCATCGCTCATCTTCCTCCGTACAGAGAACACAGTAAGATGCTGTAATGATTATAATTTATCTTATATTATTTGTTTTTGTTTTGTTATCTTTTGTCTGTCTGATTTTCATTTATTATTAGTTATATGTCAATTTATTATTATTTACTATTTACCTGTTTGTTTATTATTTAACTATACCTATGCATCTATTTATGTATTTTATTTGTTATTTACATTATTATAGTTTTTATTTATTATTTTATTATTAATATGATTTTTTTTTCGCATCCGACCTAGATATGGATCAAAAGGTCTCCTGTCGGTATGCTCCGCCTTTGTAATCCTTTGTAATCCTTTGTAACACGTAATATCTATACTGCCATCACACAAGGGACTTCACTAACGCTCCTACAGACCACAGTTACATACAATTCTTTTATGACTGGGAACTAATCACCACTCAAAGAGGAATGATGATAGATTTTGACTTCTACTACCACTCCTTTCTTCTGCTCTCTTTAAATCTTTCTACCTCTTCGGCGCGACATTGATTCCAAGTATAGAATCGCTAGTTATTAGCAACGAAATGCAATGCACTCTGCTTTTCTTCTCTTTGTCTATTCCCCTTTTCCTTTATCTTTCTAACCTTCCCTTACTCTCTACTCCTTCCATCTCTTTCCTTCTTGCCTTCCCCACTTTCCTTCATCTTCCTAACCTTCCCTTGCTCTTTACTCCTTCCACCTCTTTCCTTCTTAATTTCCCCACTTTCCTTCCTTTTACCTCACTCACCATCCCAACCCTTCACTTTCACTCCTTCCTCTCCGTCACCCGCCTCTTTCCAGCGCCCTCACCATCCCTCCCTGAACCTAATCAGCAAGCATTGCTTTTATCACGTATGTGGCTGTTATCATATTTGCAATTCATTTAACATGGTTGTTTTGCAATTTGCACCCCTTGGCGGCTCTCCTTATGTCCCTCCATCTCCACCCCCCCCGACTCTTTCTCTCTCTCCTCTCCCATCCATTGCTTCTGCTGTATTGTATCTTCAGGAAGTGTAGGTTTGTACCATTCATAAGCTTGTTTTTCATGTCTCTTTATACCTGTGTTCATGACATACCTTCTGCTGCCAGCGTTTGTCCATCTACATTCATTTGATGGAGTTTGTGTGTGTGTGTGTGTGTGTGTGGTGTGTGTGTGTGTGTGTGTGTGCGCGTGCGTGTGCGCGCGTGCGTGTGTGTGTGTGTGTGTGTGTGTGTGTGTGTGTGGTGTGTGTGTGTGTGTGTGTGTGCGCGTGCGTGTGCGCGCGTGCGTGTGTGTGCGTGTGCATGTGTGTGACAGTGAATATTCATACCCAAATTTACATACATGTGTGCGTGTTTCCTATATTCTTTATGGGAAGATGGAGTCTATATTTTCCTAGATAGTTTTATCTCCCGGAAGTATCGTAATAATTTTCTTCTGAGAAGCCTATTTAGCTCATGAGAGGGCGATTTCTCTAGAAAGTTTTAACTTTCCCATGCCATTAAAGTTTTTTCTAGAAGACTATATGTCCTCACGAAAGAAGTTCTTGGAACCAGCTATATTTGACATTGCACAATGACGACAAAGGAAAAATAGAAAAATGATGTGACCCGTTATATTTGCCTTTTTATTTATATTCTTTGTTTTTTTTATATTGTTTAAGTTAATGACACCTGAAAAGGTGCCTTGAACGAATAATGAGGATGAAATTTGTATGTGAACATATAATGTAAACAATCTAAAAAGAAACAAAGCAAATAAACATAAATGATGATATAACAGTTGACCCATTATTCCTGTCGTCTTGCATATGGGGGGCAATTGATAAAGATATCAAATGCTATTGCTGATATTGACATTAGAAATACCAGTCACCTGCCATGTACGATGATCTTGAAGCATCCCAAGGATTTTATTATGTAAATATATTTTGAATTGTTAGTTACTTAACATATCTTCTTTACAGTATTTATCTTCAAGTGAAATATTTTCCAGCACGGAAAAAATATCGAATGCTGGATAACGAACGCAAGGTCTACATAAAAAAAAAACTACAGAATAATTCAAGACATTTTGATCATATCTTTCTTTTTCTCCGTGATTTTCACCTGATGAATATCATTGGCCACACTTGAATATTGTCAACACAGACCAAGGGTTCAAGTGCCCCTGTCTAATAGGTACACGCGGATCTGATGGGGTCCTTCGGATTATCGTCTCCCACAGGACGCTTCCGTCGGCCCAAAATAGATTCAACCTCTCTCCCTTCTCCCCCGCATATCCAAGATTAAGAAGAAGAAGTGAATTTAATGCTTAGAGAAGATTTGTGGGTAAAAATCAGTCACTGAAGTAGGTATAATTGGTTCATTATTTTTCTAAGTGTAGCCTACAATGTTTTCTCCACCATCGGCCTGATTACTGACATCTACTGGATTGGAGTGTCTGTATATACATATGTGTGTGTGTGTGTGTGTGTGTGTGTGTGTGTGTGTGTGTGTGTGTGTGTGTGTGTGTGTGTGTGTGTGTGTGTGTGTGTGTTCCTGTGCGTGTGCATATTTGCCAAATTGTTTTATGTAATGGCAATACAAAGGACACGAATTATACTTGTGGAATTCCGTCTGTCTGCAATGATCAAACTTTGCTTTCCACTCATTCCTTTTGTCCTGATGACCAGTTTCTTTTAATTTACTAAAACAAACGAATGCATCAACGCTGAAAACTGTATTTTTGTGTACGTCGGTTTTAAGTTGTTTGTTTTGCGAAGATCGCAATTTTTTCATCCCGTACAAATAAAATCTTCTTTGTCAGTTTTGTCAACATCTTTCGTAGTTCTAAAGTCAGGAAACAGGACATCTCTTTCTCTTCTTTTTTCCAGAGTGGGCAATCCGATCTTTGAGAGAGAGAGAGAGAGAGAGAGAGGGGGGGGGGTAGGTCGTTGAAACGTTACCCTCCAGGGATCCCACCAAACTGAATGAAATCACCTGGCGTCAGCCAAAACACAATACTTGTAGGTGTCTAATGCTATGAAAAAGTATTTGCGTCTCTATCTGTAAGGCCTGCGTAGACGTAACCGTAGATAAATACAAGAAATAATTACCAGTTGAGAAGAATAGTAAGTGTAACCATGTACAAACACGTGTATAGTATAGACTAATTAACAGTGGCCGTGGTAATCCCAAAAGAAAATATCTATTCAATAATTGAAAGAGAAAATGTCGAAAAGTCACTACATTCGTTAAATTTCCCAAAAGTGCTCCAGTGGTAGGAAAGAAAGATTAAAAACAAAGTTGCCTTTCCATTTTTTTTTCCAGTCAGAGATCTTCTTGGAAGTCGAGAGAATAATGTCGACGAGATGAATCAGCATCATTAGGCGGGGGTGGGAGTGGGGGGTTATGGATTCGTCCGTCGTCTGTGTATTTGGTCATTTAGGTGAGGCGTCGTGGCCCAAGAGGCGAGTGACGGTTGATATCCAATATTGATAGATGTTTTGTTCCACAAACACTCACTAACGGCGTCTTCCCTATACGCTGTTTACATCTACTGTAGCATTTCACTCACATTTTTAACAATAAATCTCTGCGATGTTTCCTTTTTTGTTTTATCTAGGTTATCTTCCTCCTTAGCTAGAAATCACGGTCCAGATCTGTAACCAATATCATATTTCTTCATGATATACTGGACATTTTACACTGTTGTGTTTACCTGCAGTTTAAACAATTTTCTTCTATTGCCTTGCATCCGGAAAATTTGTGATGGCAGGTATACCTTGTACATTTTTTTGTTGCTTGATAAAGTTTCCGGCACTGTCATTATTGCCACCGGGAATATTGCCATCCATTTGCATATTCAAAATAAGAAAAACACATCGAATATATGAAAAAAGAAAACAGATGAAAAAATACCAGTTTATTACAAAATAAGCATCTCAAATAATTTCACGATAAAAATTTCAGTTTAAAACTACAAGCAATATACATTTAAAAACACAATAAAGAATAGAAGAGGACGTGTTCATTAAAATATACATGTTATAAGCAATGGAACGTAAACACATTATTTTATCATCTTAAGTACTGTAGTTTAGGATTATATTCCTTATTCTGGCATTCACTGTATTTTTTTTTTTCATCGGGAGGTGAATTACTTCGCTCAAAACGAATTCTCTTATCTGTTGCTTGCCGTTCCTCATCTTTGAGTGGGTCAATTAGTCTCCAGATGTTGGGATGGACCCTACTTACGGATTTATTAAACACATTATCAAATGCCTCCACGTTGTTGTTATTAATTGCGTGGTAAATAATTTACAAGGAGGCTATAAACATCCCACAAACAGATCGAATAGATAACGCGGGTTTAACTTTTCGTCTCTTCTTCCGCATCCCTTTCTCTCTCTCAATTCCGATGTCATGATGTCACAATATATATATATATATATATATATATATATATATATATATATATATATATATACATATGTATACATGCATATACACATACAACAAAGGAAAGGGAAACGTTAGGTAATAAAAAGAAAGCTAACTACGTAGACAAGGAGAGGGGAGGGGAGGGGGAGGCCCGTGGTGGTCGGCTGTGTGGGCGGGGACTCTCCTTGTTGTTCTTAAACTTGACACTCGCCCCGATATTTGCGTCGCCGCCTCACACAACAGGTCGTCATCGTCCGCATCAGAATTTTCTGAAAGAATATTCGAAGTTTCTTGGCCCGAAACTTAAAACTTGGCGGGAGGCGCCCACCAGCTTCGTTCTTTTCGAGCTAAAGTCGAAGATCTTCTCTTTACTTTATGACCGTGAGAGGCCAAACGATGAAATAAATCTTACGTGCCGGGTGGCACTTGTTTCTGTTATTTTCGATTGATTTCTTCCACAACTTGTGACATTTTCCCACTTTTAGTCTGTCTGTCATCAGGTTGGAGTTGTCCAGTGGGGTGAACTCATGTGTAGCATGTGTTACACATGAAGGATACGTATGAGTAATCTGAAGGTTTTGTAATTATAGAAGATGGGTGTAAACCGGAGTTGGTTTGTACTCGTATGTCTTCGGTTGGAACAGGGATTTTCAACTTTTCCTCCATCATTAACCCTTTACTTCCGTACAAAAAATTCACAGCCATCATAAAGGGACAAATAACACTCCTTTTCTTCTCCCGTCCTCCCACGGTGCACACACACACACACACACACACACACACACACACACACACACACACACACACACACACACACACACACACACACACACACACACACACACACACACACACACACACACACACACACACACACACACACACACACACACACACACACACACACACACACACACACACACACACACACACACACACACACACACACATACACACACACATACACACACATACACGCGCACACACACACACACACACATACACGCACACACGCACACAGACACACACACACACACACACACACACTGATAGAGAGAATCTGATAAAATGGGATAACAGAAATACAAGAGGACACGGAAAGAAAATAAAAAAAGACAGCTATAGAAGAGACTTGAAAAAGAACAGCTTTCCTCACAGAGTAATAAACAGTTGGAACAAGTTAGATGAGAAAGTGGTGTGTGCAAAAACAATACATGAATTTAAAAATAGTTTAGATAAAATGAGATATGAAGACGGGATCCCACGAGCATAGCTCCCCTTCCCGTAAAATACAACTAGGTAAATACAACTAGGTAAATACACACACAGACACACACACACACACACACACACACACACACACACACACACACACACACACACACACACACACACACATACATACTTAGCATTCTCTTTCATACACACACAGCTTACAAGGATAAATTTGAATTGAATTATTATTCAGCTATCAGGTACATCAATTATTTACTCTGTAGTAGGCAGCTCTCCAGGGGTCACCAAATGTAGTAGAGGCAGCTCTCCAGGGGTCACCAAATGTAGTAGGGGTGTTACTACTACACGATGTGTGAAGTCATCCATGAGATATGGATCAGAGAAAGTCCAAAGCGAACCTGACTTTCTCTGATCCATATCTCATGGATGACTTCACACATCATGTAGTAGTAAAACCCCTACAACTCCTTGCCATGTCATCTTTTATCCCTATAGGATAAATTTATCCCGATGGAGAACCTGAGGGAAGGTAGGCAACGGAGTACTGATCTCTTTCTTTGGAAGAAGAAGAAAAAAAAAAAACACAGAGGTAAATTGGTCGGCAGGGTTGGAGAAGCAAAATAGGATCGCAGTTGAAGAAATGTGACATGAGGACACGAATTATATTTTTATTGGCAAATATAACGAGCGGTAATAAGTGTGAAAAAGCATGATTAAGCGATTCTGATTAACTTCATAAAAGTACATCTTGGCATAGAGGTCTCAATATATTAATACACGCTTTGGTAGTAAAGTACTGTATAACAGGTAACTACCACGGTGGGTATTTGATCAATATAAATTGTATTTCACCTGAACAATTAACTATTACTGTTATTATTATTTATTAATTTTGCAGAAGTGTGACTGTCATGATTTATTTTTTTTATAAACGTTGATGCAATATCGCATTATTCTAACCGTCGACTTCTGTAGATTCTATGTTTTCAGTACTGCGGTTTCATTCTCATCTTTACAGCACCTAACTTCTCTCTCAAAAGTAATTTGTAACGCCATTGATGGGAAAAGTATATTTTGGTTTTTGGTGCATGATTTACTCCAGTCTAATGAATCGACATTTATTCTTGCATCAAAGATAAGAGGAACCATGATATTTGTTCTCAAAATGACGACATGCGTGAGACATAGAAAACGGTCTCGTTGTGGACTTCCGTGACTGAACAGTAGTGCATGCGATTAATTAGCTCATCTCATCTCTGGGACACGTTCAGCATCCGTCCCCTCCACTTCCCCTTCTACCCTCCCTAGGTTGCCTCGGGGGTAAAATAACTCTACCAGTATTGCTGTCAGTGTTGGAATGATTAATTCATACCGGTACGAGTGTGTGAGTACATAGGAAGGTACATGCACATGCACAATTACACACACACACACACACACACACACACACACACACACACACACACACACACACACACACGACTCGATGGCGCAGCGGTTAGAGTTCCCGGCCGTCACTACGGAGGTACGGGTTCGAATCCCGCCCAAGGCTGAAATAGTTTCAATATCGCTGCGCTGCGGGTCATTACTCCAACTCTCGTGGGCGAGGAATTTGGGGAGGTGTGGTGCGTGTAAGGTCACAGCATTACCCATAGATCGGTCGTATACGTGCTCTGAGCTCCCTTCCGGGAGGAAAATAGCTGTTGATCATGAGTCCAACACGTGATCCAAGACCATGATGGGGAATCACACACGCTCCACGATGGTTGGAGGCGTCCATCCGGTGGCTCGCGTTGCTCCAATACGCATTCGTATTTGTGTGATGATGCAAACTCTATTTACTCAGAATTGTGATAAAACCACTGGTAATTCCAATATATTCTATATTTTCACATTCTAGTGAATTGAATCAAAGGAAAAACAGACAGGGTATTACGCGTCTCTCTTTATCTTTCACTTTATCCTGTAACATTCTTTTAAATGGGTATAATCAACTGAATGTACACATGCGCACATACGCGCATACAGGTAGCAGAGACGACTGATAAGAATTCAAGAGGAAAAAAGAATCATATTCAGAGAAAACATAGAATAAAATAAAAATAATAAAAGGATAAATTGGTGGAGGAAGGGGTGAAAGTACTAAAAGTAGGGAATTACTTGTCAGGAACATGGTAGAAACGATAAATGTGTCGCCTCAGGGTAGAGAGAGGAACAATTTACTTCGTGAATAGTAAGATGGAAATATGTTTTGCACAGTGCCAAAGAAATGATATAAATAATTAAGAAAAATGACTCAAATGTGCATACACAGATAGAAGAAGTGTTAAGATTAGGTAAGTAAAAAGCGAGAGGCATATTTCCTACCAGAATTAAGAGAAGTGACTCAAATGTACATAAACAGATGAAGAAAGTGTTAAGATTAGGTAAATAAAAAGACAGAGGTATATTTCCCTCCAGAATTAAGTTCAGGTCATGAGCAACGGCAAATGAGACGATCCACAGAACATGGAAACTATCAGGTAAGGAAAAATGTACAAACACTTGAATAAAATGAGATGCAACTGAAGAAAAACGAGCAGAAATAAGGGAGCTTGTCAACAAAGCCAAGGAGGGTAACAACAAAAGAACAAGAGAATCAAGAGCTTTTCTTTCTGGAG
>NC_134801.1:52612539-52640039 GCF_046742065.1 Oratosquilla oratoria
GATGATCTTCCACTAGCGTCTATGCTCCAAGTCTCTCTCTTGTGCAGGCGACCGTCAGTGAAATGTTTTTACGACAGAAACAAGTAATCGGGGGTCCATTTGGGGAGGGTCTCCCTCGCCTACTGTAGACTCCCTCCGGATGGCTTGCAACATCTTCCGAATGCAACCCCAATTGCAGAGCTGGGCGCGTTATCGCCGGAAGAGAATGTGCGTTACCAAAAAATCTGGGGTGCTTTTCCGTCAATGCTTTACCGATTTTAATTTCCTTAGAGCGGTCCGCGTTACCGCGTAGGTGTATATGTATATACACATACGCAGATTTTTCGGTAACGCACTACCTGTCCGGCGGTAACGCACCCAGCTCCCCCCAATTGTAAGACATCATGCAGGGAACTTTTTCGTTTTTTTCACGTCGTTGACTTTTTCGTGTAGGATTGTTGATATGAAAAGCAGACGTATACCACAAAGTGAAGAAACTAAGTATGCAGTAATTGATCAAACATATATGTACAAACGGTACAATGAGAATTGTTGAGATGCTCAAACTCCGTCCAGGTCATTAAAAGTTTAGTTTTAGAAAAGAAAAAGGCGACATACTGACATCTAGTTAAACAATGTTGTCGAATAATTATGTGTTCCTAAGAATATTCCATCATTGTAGTGTCAACGTCATCTACATGCAAACATTTTTATATGTCGTACGTGAAGGTAATTATGAAATGAGAATATCATTACACCGGATCAGAACTATAATAGTTGCATCTGTGGTGTCTTAAAGATTTAGGATTAACTAAAGTAGCATTACTCAGAGGATGTACAAGCGCTCGCTTTTTTTTTTCTCAAAATAAAATGAAAACAATCGCCATGGAAGTAAAAAATCTTAAATCCAATATTCTTGGTTGTCAAATATTTCATCTTAGTTTGATTTGAGTTCATTAAATACATAGACGGTACACACAACTGGCGCTATAGTATGCTAGATGAACACATACACACACACTCACACCATACATGAATTTAAGAGCAAACTAGACACTACCAGATACAAAGACGGGACTCACGAGCGTAGCTCCCCTTCCCGTATGATACAACTAGGTGAATACACACACGCGCACACAGACACACACACACACACACACACACACACACACACACACACACACACACACACACACACACACACACACACACACACACACACACACACACACACACACACACACACACACACACACACACACGCACATGGATGAGTTGGGTAGAAAAGGATTTGAATATTCTTCAGGACCGACGGCTGACATCCAGTCATCCCACAAGAAATCCCGAATGGAAGTGGCGGCAGTTCGCTGAAAGACTTTGAAATTCCGAATCACGGAGGAGGGAGGAGGAGGAGGGAGGAGGGAGTAGTGTGTATGATCTTAAAGGATATCCTCTGAAATTCTCACTTGAAGGCTGCAATTACCTCTGGGGAATTCAGATACCAAGTAGGAATAAAAATGACGATCCTATACGTCCTGACGATTTACTGTGGCTGGAGTCGTTACCTTGGCCCTACGTGCTAGGATAGCCACGACAAGTAGCACCCACAAGTAACCGGGAGGTTCTAGTCCTGGTCCATGCAGGAGGCAAGTGCAAGACATAAAAGAGGACGAGTAAAAGTTGGCGGACTTTTTTTTTTTTTTTTTTTTAACTAATAAGATAGGATACGATGACTTGCGGAGGCCGGGAACCCTGACAGAAGGATTCTTGTTCAACAATATGTTTGTTTGTAGACATTTTTCCTCGAAACGGATCCCCCTTGCAGCCACAAAAAAATAGAAATAAAAAATAAGAATAAAAAAGAGAAGTATCAGAATGAAAAACAAAGTTTGTGTCACAAGAGGGAGCAATTCCGTGGAACGTTGTGTCAATAAGAGCGATTTTTTTTTAGCCCTAACCACCGCCTCCGTCCCTGGACGACAATACCTCTACAAGAAGTTGTTGCCACAGAGGTGCTAAAGACGAGATTGAAGGAAGTAGAAAGGAGGGATACTAGAATTTAGAAGGAATTTTTTTTTTTTTTTTGGGTAGAGGACAGTCGTTTCCAAGAAGAGTTCGTCTTGTAAATGTAACAGTAATCTTATTCACTACATCCTGTCACTCTCCCTTCCTCCCTCTCTCTCCTTACCGTTGATTTGCCTGGCAGAGGACATTCAAAAATGAAATGGAATCCTTTTGATAACATTGAGGAAAATAATAATAATGATAGCAATGCTGCCGATGATGATATTGATGATAATAATGATGATGATAATAATAATAAAAATAATAGTAATAATGATAAAGATAATGATAATAATAATAATAATAATAATGATAATAATAATAACAATAATAATAATAATAATAATAATAATAATAATAATAATAATAATAATAATAATAATAATAATAATAATAATAATAATAATAATAATAATAATAATAATAATAATAATGATAATGATTAATCATGATTATCATTATAGAGGGTTTACACCACGAAAGACGTCATCTTTGTCCTTAACTTAGTCCACAGAAGATACCTGGATCAGATCTAGATCCTTTCGTTGATATAGAGCGAGCACGAAGCTCAACTCGCTAAGCATTCTTCTCTGAGTGGAGATGAGCGGAGATTAGTTTCCAAGTCAGGGTTTCATCAAAGTCCTAAAAGTATTAATTACATTAAAAAACGTATGCAGTAGTTACCTCACGCGGGAAGTGGCCAAGCGATCTAGCTCATATTGTTCGGCTGGGAGTTGGATGTCCAATGTACTTATGGGGTTGAATTTCATTATATCTATTGTATTAAGACACATGAGGATTTAATTGCAGCCATCAAATATATAGATTATAAATGTAACAAAACCACAACAGTTATGTACCACGGAAAAAGACTGGGAGTCGCTCCGTTCGGTTGGTATTCCTTGCCGCCGACAGACGACGCCGGGCAATATGGCGGCGAGGGAGAAATTTCAACGCGATCTCTCAGGCTGACAGGATCAGAACCGTTCTTTGCGTTGCGTCACGTAACCGGATGGGTTTTATGGTTCGTAGCAGGTTTCGATCCTTTATCGAACCACGTTTTATGTAAAAAGAAATACAGCTGCTAATTCAGTGTAGTATCCTGATGCTATATTTTTTTTCCTCGACATGGAAAAGTCTAGTCGATTTACACATACAGCCGCCAAAATACATACACGAAAATGTATATTATATATATTCATATAACTGTTGTATATGAGAATGTATGCAAATATCATATTGCATAAATACTATATGATATACATATATATATATATATATATATATATATATATATATATATATATATATATATATATATATATATATTGTACGTGTCTGTGTATTTGAGTGCGTGTGTTTGCACGTGTATGTGTGTGCGCGCGCACGCGCGCGTGTGTTTGCGTGCGTGTGTGTGTGTGCGTGTGTGTATGTATGTCTGTGTGTGTATCTGTGTGTGCGCGTGTGTGTATGTATGTCTGTGCGTGTGTGTAACTTATATACATTTACTATTTTGCATATATGCCTCCGCCTGTGTATATGTATGCGTGTTTCTGTTCTTGTGTGTTATTGGAGATGTGTTGATTGTGGATATTTACCCTGTGTTGTTATTTTGTCTTTATACGTTTGTATCCACAATTTTCTTTGTACATTTGCTCCTTTTGGGAGTCTGTGTCACTTTAATGCCAAGCCTTTCTCTCTTAATGTTTATCTTTTACTGTCGTCATTATATTTCCTTTTGAAATAGATTATCTTGTGTAGAGAGCCAGAGGGAGGAAAAATCAAGTCGTTGACAATAAATGGATAAACAAAAATGACCGAATTAAAGAGATCGAGTAAAATGAATAAAGAGATAAATGTCCATTCCTATCATTAACACAACGAAAACACCCCGAATGTAGGTACAGCACACGTAAAGAGGAAATTAATTTTCTTGCGAACAGAGAAGTGGAAATCGATACCCACGGACAACAGAAGACGCGCCATCGCTTTCGACGATGTTGAGTGACAACTTCATAAACAAAAATATATATTTTTCTTCTTTTTTTGGCTCAAACCTGATGGCGTTGTCCTCACCGCAATGTTTATGATATTGGCAGTGGCGAGGGCCTGGGGTGGCTGAACGCAACTGTTTTTTTAATTACTAGACTGTTTACCTAATTACAAATACCATCCCGAAGCATAAATCACATTCACCAGTTTTGTTTCATTGCAAGGTTTTTGTTGCGTAATGCTTTTCGTTCCCTTTGCCTCGACCTGGGCCAGGCTTGCAAAAAATGTTGAAGACTACAAGAGACCATAAAGCCGACACTGGACAGTTCCAAGTCCATGACCACCTACCATCCCAATTCATAAGCTTATCTAACCTTTTCTTGAAACAACTAATATTTTGAGCGCTCATTATCTGTCCGGCGGTAACGCGCCCAGCTCTCCCCAATTGCAAGACACTACACAGGGAACTTTCGTATTTCACGTCGTTGACATTTTTGTGTAGGATTATTCATATGAAAAGCAGACGTATACCACAAAGTGAAGAAACTAAGTATGCAGTAATTGATCAAACGTATATGTACAAACGGTATATTGAGAAATGATGAGATGCTCAAACTCCGTCCAGGTCATTAAAAGTTTAGTTTTAGAAAAGAAAAAAGGCGACACAATGACATCTAGTTAAACAATGTCGTCGGATACTTGTGTGTTGCTAAGAACTTTCCATCATTGCAGTGTTGCATCATCTACTGTACATGCAAACATTTCCACATGTCATTAGTGAAAGTATTTATAAAACGAAAATACCATGACATAATTTACATGCAAACATTTTCACATGTCATACGTGGTTACTAAATCTATTCCATTCGCTAGCCAGTTCTTACCCATTTCCAAATCATGACACAATAACTGAAAACGGAATCTTCTAACACTCATAGAAAAATCTATCACCTAGAATCCAATACAAAGAAAACAATTAAGATATCACTTTTTCAAAAAGACAACTAACGACTTACAACTATGATAAAACCGATACTTTGTTTCAAAGCAACATAGTCACAACTGAACTCCACTCATAAGCTATAGTTTGTATCTGCATTGGGAAAAGCAAGGGCTCAAATTAAGAGACAACCATTGCAAAATCAATGCAACATCATTCACAATTGAACTCTACTCCCCTCCTTTCTCCCACCCCACCCTCACGACCCCCGTTTTTTCTTGTTTTGTAACATCTACCTACGCTTGCTTTCTCGCCCACCTGCCTTGCCCCAGGCGTCCATTCATGTACCTCCATTCGTTCTCACTGGTTCTGTTTACCTTTTATCTTATGCTTTAAGACACTTTTTTTCGAAGGTCACCTTCCGTGGTCCGTCCCGCGCGCTACGAGTGATCAAAATTGGAATTATATAAGACTTACCGCCCAACCAAGATATTAAGGAGCCCACTGGAATTGGAGCCAATTTTAATGTTGAAAGACAACGACAATTCCATGGAGAAGTTATTAAATTGTTGTTTTTATTACAATTTATATATCAATGGGATAAGTACCGTACAGAGACACCTAAAGAAAATACGCAAAGACAGTTCAAATCCACAAATTGTATAGGAGATCAAGATTCAATAAAATACCGAAGTGCAAAGCGGCAGACGACAACGGTTCTCGAGGATTCCCATGGGGGGGGGGAGAACAATTACCCTGAATGATCCAATGGCCTCTCTCCCTCATGTCTTGTGGGCGGCCGACGAAGAGGAAGAGTCGGCCCATTAGTATGAGGTCCCTGAGTTGTCCAAGGCAGGAGAGCCGCATTGTCCGGCATGACAGGAGACAGACGTGGAAGCATTTATCCCAAATGATTTCGATACGGAATAGTTATCTTTTTATCAAAAATCGTGACACGTTTATGTCAGTAATAACGTTTAGCTTCTAGAGCGAGTTTCTGTTCCAACTGCAAATACCTTGGAATAAAACTGAGTCTGCGCAATGTGTATATGTGTGGATGTTTGTGTGTGTGTGTGTGTGTGTGTGTGTGTGTGTGTGTGTGTGTGTGTGTGTGTGTGTGTGTGTGTGTGTGTGTGTGTGTGTGTGTGTGTGTGTGTGTTTGTGTGTGATTACCTAACTGCAATGCACAGAGAACGAGCCACACACGCAGAGTCCCGCCTCTTTCTCTTCCTCCGATGAAGACAAGCTTTAGAATCGTTTACGGTTTTCTATTGAACTGTGCGTTATCTTAGGTCACTCCGTGACCTGAAGCATTGGTATGGCGTCCACTCGTTTTGCTTCCATAACCTCGCGACGTCCTCCTGACCACTGACCTCGCAGTGTCTTCCCCCAGGGCTCCGAAGATCTTGACTGAAGGCTAGAGAGCCATGGATCGGGGGAAAATGGGAATCTGTCTCGTTGTGCGGCTGCGAGGTCTGGACACCATGACCTTGGCGGCCGTGTCAAGGGCTTGCTCCACTGCGGCTTCAAGTAATCCCCCTCATCGCCGAACGCCAGCTAAGGCACTAGAGTCACGTGACTCGGAATGTGGCCTTGTTTCCTTGGGGCTGACCCCGAGTGGACAATGCCAACGACGCGCGCGCGAGTGCATCACACGAGTCGTATCTGCCTGGGAGCTTGCCAGAGATGATTCACAGGGTTGAGGAGGAATGGTGAGTGCGGCTGAGTGCTGTCAAGAGGACTGGTCCACCAAGAGAGACATGTAGCCCGGCATCCCTCTGTTTACGCCTTCTTCAGACGTCGCCACATTAACCAGGACATTTTGCATAAAAGTGACCGCCTTCTTTCATAGAATAAAAAGAAATGCAATCTATCACTAATCTTATCATATGTATCTATCTATTTTTTATATCTAATGTCTTCATTTATTCTATTATTTATTAATCTATATAGGTCTATATTTATTTATGTAATTATTCATTTCTCTACTTATATATACAGTATATATATATATATATATATATATATATATATATATATATATATATATATATATATATATATATATATATATATATATATATATATATATATATATACATAATGATATATCCACTTATCTATTTATCAATCTCTTTATTTGTTCATTAATTCATTTATTTACTCGTCTGTGAGGTGTTTCTTTTTGTTCATCTATTCGTTCATCTATTCCCTTTTTCAGTAAACTTTCTGCTTGTCGTCTTCCTATTGTCGAAAGAACCTGAGGAGTTGTCGGGGTGGGAGTGGGGGTGGGGGAGAGGAGGGGGGTTAGGATCAGTAATAGCTGTCTATTCCATCCATGGGGACAGTATAGCACCGAAGATGCACGAAACTGGTACAGCAGAGATCTGAGGCAGGCAGTAGCAGAGAGATCGAATGGTAGAAGTTGAAAGTGTTCTTTCTTGAGTGGAGAGAAGTCTGCAATCACAAGAGACATTCTGACCGACCGGGCCAGGGTGACCAACAGGAAATCATAAACGAAAGATTCTGCCCAACGTTCCCAATTCAAAATTCAGCCAGGGTCAATTGAAAGTATTTTTTCAATTCTCATTGTGACCTCACTAGAAAATCAAAGACAAATATTGGAAAATAATTCTATAACACTTTTCCACAGTTATGTGGAGGACAACTAGGGATAGCTTGCCAATATTTTTTGTTGGTAATTGGAAGCAACGGAATCAGGGGATGAGATATTAAACACGTTCCTATTTTGTTCAGTCATGTTGGATTCTTGGATGAAGAACACTTGGAATAGGCCATCATCCAAGCACCCAACAGAATTGGACAAAATGCCTCCATAGAAAAGTAAAGACAAAACACGAAGAACAATTTTGTAACGGTTTTTCTGAGCTGCCCCAGCTGACGGCGATACTTGAGGATGACGACTCTCCCCTTCTTCCGGTGGCGACTGTCTTCGGTCCTCCTTGGCCAGCGACCTCAGGAGCTCCACACGGCGCCGCTCCTCTCAGCAAACGAGGTTCTTCCAGTTGACGCCGCCTGCTGTGATTCAGCTGCATGGAGCTCTTAAAGGGCAGCTCCCGCTTGGCATCAATATTCACAATAAACTGGGCTCGAACGACGAGCCCACTCTTTATTCACAGTCGCTCTCTTCTCCGTCTTTTGGCCCCTCGCGCCAAAGCCAGTCCAACCTTCGTCCATATCATTCCCTCTTTTTTCAAGTCTTCTCTTTTCTTCTTCACCTCAGCCATGTTATTTTTTTCTTTGTCTGATCAGTTTATTTTTCTGTCTTCTTTGTCAATGGATATTATTGTTCCTCTCTCTTTGCCAACTTCTTCGTCCTTCCTGTCATCTCTTTATTTGTTTCCTTTCTGTACTTTCTGCTCCTTTTCTTCTACATTCTACTTTTTCTTCCACCTTTTCCTTGATGTTCATTTGATTCCTTGTCACCATGTCTATATTTTTCTCTTTTGCAACCACCTATGTTATCTACTGCTCTCTCTCTCTCTCTCTCTCTCTCTCTCTCTCTCTCTCTCTCTCTCTCTCTCTCTCTCTCTCTCTCTCTCTCTTTCTTTCTCCCTCTCTCTCTCTATTTCTTTCTCCCTCTCTCTCTCTCTCTCTCTTTTCTCCTTTTTTCTCTCTTCTTTCCTTTACTTCACATTTCCAACGGCTCACCTTTTTCTCCCTTTCTCTCTCACACCTATTCCTTTCTACCTCCTCTTTTCCCATCTCTTTCCTCTTTACCCATCCTTCTCTACCGCTGTACCTCTCTGCCTCTCCCCTACTCCGAGAACCCGTTTCAGTCCTAAACTTATTTTATTTCCTGATGGCGTGGGGAGGCGAACACGACAGGGGCAGGGGTGAGGGTGAGGGTGGTGTTGGGGATTGAAAGTGAGTAGAAAGGGGTGACCATGCTTGTAGGAACCACCCCTAACGTCATCTCCTCTTCGACGGAATTTTTCTTCGACATGACGTCATCGATAGTCAGGTCGGGTGCTGGGCGCCCGGAAGGGAGCACCTGGGAGTGAGGGAAGAAGGGAGGGAGTAGGGAGGGAGGAAAAGGGAAGTGGGAGTGAGAAGGAAAGGGAAAGGGGGAGGATGGGAGGTGTGGGATGGTTGCGACAGAATCGTGTTTGTGCGTCCATGGGTGTATGATTCCCTTGGTGTGTAATGGAGACAGATAAATAGATAGGTAAATAGATAGATAAATAGATAGATAAATAGATAGATAGATAGAGAGAGAGAGAGAGTGGGAGGAGGGAAAAGGAAGGATAGAGTGAGCGGAGAACCGAGAGAGAGAGAAAGAGAGAAACTGGGAGGAGGGAGAGGAAGAGAAGTATTGGGAGGGAGGAAGCGAGAGAAGGGGGAGGGAGGTGGGATGGAAGATGGAAAGGAGGGAGGGAGGCAAGAAGAGAGGGAGGAAGAGACGGAGTCAAGAAGAGAGGGAGGGAGGGGGAAGAGAGGGAGGAAGGAAGGAAGGAAGAGAGGGAGGAAGGAAGGAAGAGAGGGAGGAAGGAAGGAAGAGAGGGAGGAAGAAAGGAAGGAAGGAAGGGAGGGAGGAAGGAAGGAAGAGAGGGAGGAAGGAAGGAAGGAAGGAAGAGAGGGAGGGAGGAAGGAAGAGTGGGAGGAAAGAGAGAGAGAGAGAGAGAGAGAGAGAGAGAGAGAGAGAGAGAGAGAGAGAGAGAGAGAGAGAGAGAGAGAGAGAGAGAGAGAGAGAGAGAGAGAGAGAGAGAGAGAGAGAGAGAGAGAGTCTGATGTGGGTGAGGGGAAAGAGGTCAGCAAACACAAGCGAGGGGTGAACGAGCGAGGGGTGACAAAGACAGCGATGGGTTTGGGGAGCGAGGGTGATGGGGTGTGTGAGGGAGGGGGAGGGGGAGAAGGAAGGGTGTAGGGTGAGTGTGGGGAAGAGGGGGAGGGGGAGGAGGGGGAGGAGGAGGTGTCGGGCCCAGGAGGAGGAGGAGGAGAGCCCGATCGCATGTCGGCGGATCGCACTTTAACTTTTGTGCTCCCTTGCTGCCGTCGTCGCCGCCGCCGCCTCTCGCCCAAACTCTGTTGTTTTACCATCGTCTAAATTGATAGGGAAAACTGATCCCGCAAACTGTCTTCGGCGTCGCCTCCCAACCCACCCACTCACTCGCTCGCTCTCTCACTTTCGTCCGCGTCCACGACGCGACGCGACGTCGCGCGACGCCGCGCGCGGTGCCGGCGCGTCTCTCAAGTCTTCCGTCGTCGGTCTTTACGTCTTCTGACGTCACATACATGCATACATACATAAATACATATATGCATGCATACATACATACACATATATACATACATACATACGTACGCACGTACATACATACCTACATACACATACATACATACATACATACATACATACATACATACATACATACATACATACATACATACATACATACGTACATACATACATACATACATACATACGTACGTACGCACGTACATACATACATACATACACATACATACATACATACATATATACATATATACTATGACGCACACAGTGTTGTAAGAAAGAAAAGAAGGTGCATATTTGGATGATCTCCTAAGGGAAGGTAACGGAAAATGGGAACCACGAGACCGCATCAAGCGATGTTCGTGAAAAATGGGAGCTCGTAGACTACACAGACGATGCAAAATTGATGGGAGAGAATGAAGAGGAATTGCAGTAACTGGTCTTAAGATCATGGGACACACTCGAGAAGAAGGTGGGAGTGACTGTCAGCAAGATGAGCGTGATGAGAACAGGAAAAGAAAGAGAGGAGTCTATCGGAGTTGTTTGGTGGAGGTAGATGTGTTTAGGTGTCTGGGAATAGAGGTGTGAATGTGGACTAAGACAGTGGTTCTCTATCTAGAGTCTTACACAGGTTTCCCACGGGGTCCAAAGGTCTGCTTGGCGCATCTTAGAAAGGATCTAAGTGGAATACTAGAGTCTAAGAAACAGAGTTACATAAACAAGGGATCTTCACGTACGCTCAAGGCTTCTCGATAAAGTCGGAGGAAAGGTCTCTATCAGAGCAAAGACAATGGAGAGTGCGGTGCGTTTAGCCATACTGTATGGGAAAGAGATATGGACGCTGAAGGTAGTGCCATAGGAAATGTGGTGGCAGAGGAATTCGGCTATATGAAGAATGTGTGTGTGTGTGTGTGTTTGTGTGCGTGTTTGTGTGTCATGTCATAACACTTCTTATATACAAGTTTATATACGAGTTCTGAGCTCTCATCTGGGAAACTAATAGTTGACGATCATGAGTCCTACACGTGATCGAAAAATATGATGAATCAAAGGTATAAATACGCGAACTGCCGTTTAAAAGAAATTACTTTTTTATAGCACAGCCTTTCAACTTCTGGACCAAATATATTTGGCTGTTCCATAGGTGTTGATATTCTACAGACCTCTCGAATCACGCTATAAAGTGGACTATCACTCACAGACCTCCCGAACCCCGTTGTAAAGTCAAATCTCGCTTATTCCACGATCTCTCTCCTCTGGAGACTAATGGTCATCGTTTGACAGCCACCCAACACCACGTTATTAGTCGATGCCACAACCCATTTGCCAACCTTACCCGTGAAGGCGAATATCAAATGTCGACTTCTTAGGCCGTCGTCGGTGTCTTGTAGCGTGGCTCCTCGTCTCTTGTACCTTGTTAGGCGACGTCAAGGGCTAATGATCACTGGGTGACTCTCCAGATTTTCACACTGTCCAAGGGTTTAGGATTTTCCCCTTTCTGGTAGCATCTCCCTCTGCACGGGATCAGCAGCATCTGCGACGTTATTCTCAAGAAGTCTCTGTGTGTAAAGGCGAGGTCCATACTCTCCAATGTCGTATTTCAGAAAAAAGTTGATGTTTACAAAGACTATTTTCTTTAAAAAAATATTATTGTAGTGCTTCGTTTTCCTCCAAATGTAAATTTAATCTGAAAGTCACTTTAACTATTATTTCCTGCACACAGTTCAATAGTTCCACTATTTAATTAATAATATTCAACATTTAATTTAATTTTACATGCATGCACCCCATGTTATCAGCTGAATTCAAGACATCGATCTTTGCATCTTCTGACATCACATACATACATACATACATACATACATACATACATACATATATACGTGCATGTATATATACATACATGTATGCATACGTAGATGCATATTTGCATAAATACGTGCATACATACATACATACATACATACATACATACATACATATATATATGCATACATACATATATGAATACATATTTACATACATACATGTATACAGATACACATACATACATACATGTATACATATATGCATACATAGAGACATAGGCATATACGCATACATAGTTACACAAATACATTCATAAGGACCTATGTATTTACATACATAAACGCATACGTACAAATAAATTTCCACTTCAATACTTTACCCATACGTGTCACTAGACAAACACACTTGTGCGCACGCGCACACACACACACACACACACACACACACACACACACACACACACACACACACACACACACACACACACACACACGCACACACACATACACACACACAGACATACACAGACACAATCACACAAATACACACACACAGACATGCATACACATAGACATACACAGACACACACACAAACACACACACATACACAGATATACATACACACACAGACATACACACACAAACACAAACACACACACACAAACACACATACACAAACACACACACGTACACACACACACATACACATACACACACATACACATGTACACACACACAGACATACACATACACACACATACACATATACACACACACAGACACACACACACACACAAACACACACACAAACACACACACAAACACACACACACACACACACACACACACACACACACACACACACACACACACACACACACACACACACACACACACACACACACACACACACACACACGAGTTGTATAAGCAAGGCAAATGCAATTTTTTTTTTGGGGGGGGCAAATTTTACAGGTTTCCGGAATTTCTTAATGAACCATACCCTTCGTCCGACTCGCTCGCAACGGGACTCAAACCACCGTCACCTTGACCTCCGTCGCAAGTAGCGACGCTCTAACCCACTCGGACAGCGAGTATCCCTAGGGAAAGGAACGAATTCACCAAGGAATTATTGAGCTAAAGACCGATATCCCTGACCAGGATGATGGGAAAATTGTGTGGATACTCTGACAGACAATCTATTCTGTTTTAGAACTGAAGCATCGTGTATACCAAGCCTGTTAAGCCTTTTTAACCCAGGGCGGTTGACGTGTTGCAAGGGAAGGAGAGCTGGATGGTTTCTGTGTCTCGGATCTAATCAAACCCTTCCTCATAATTTACTGTTATGAAAACTAGGACATAATGTATGGAATTAAAGCAATTCAATTGAGAGAAATTCCTTAAATTCTGCCGATAAGAATCGTACAGGAAAAGATGTTAGGAAGGAAGGCAGTGAAGCGGAGTCCCTCAGGGGTCAGAACTTGTACCCGTATTGCTTTTGATTTACGTGAGTGACATGATAGAGGGTATAATAAGCTAGATTAACATATTTGCAGATGGTGTTAATATCATGAAAAGGATAAGGGGCGAGGAAGGCTGCAAGGTCTAGACAATATGCCCAACATGAACTAAGGATTTTTTTTTCAACGACAAGAAATTGCAAAATAGGCAAGAACTGACAAAAATCATCAATTAATTACTTGGTTGTGACTGCAAAACCGAAAGAAGAAAAACTGGGGTTGTTAGCTACAGAAGCTTATCAACCGACAAACATATCAGCAAGAATGTGGGCGAGACACAGATTATTACTAACAAAAATTAAAAATTATTTCACCACACACATCGAGATAATAGAAAGCTATAGATGTATAGAATACCTGATACGCCCTAGATTAGAATGGTGTGATCTCACAAAGGCCTTGTTCAGACTAGCGATGTGGATAGCGTGGAAACCGCGGTGGTACTACATAGCCATGTGTGACTGCCTCCGCTGACTTACATCGTATTTAAACCTCCGCGGTTGAAACCGGTAGTACGAATATGGCTTCAGTGAATTTTATTAGCAAGACAGAGAATGCAAATGAGAGCGAAAAATAGGTCCCCAGTCTTGTTGATAAACCATAGGAAGAAAAGGTAAAAGCATTGGACCTATTATCTTCAACAAGAATGGAGATAAGGGATGGTATAAGCAAAGCGCTCAAGTTATTGAATCAAGTGAACAAAACTAATACAGAAGACCTCTTGGTTTGGGAAGAGATGACGTCACAAGGTCATGGGAACGAAGCGAAGATCACGTGACTTAGGTTATCAAGAAGCAGAGTTTTCTCTAAAGATGCATCAACTCCTAGAATAGCATAGATGACATAGCACAGGCTTAAATTATAAACGAATTGAAAGCTACGTATGATAGGGTGAGGTGCATAAGCGCTTTAGGGAACGCTGGGGCAGGTAATAGTCCCTAATAAGAATCGAAGAGAAGTGCGAGACTCGAACCCGTGACTAAGAAAATGCGAGACCCGTACGATTCCTATTGCACCACCAGCGTATCAGATAATCAGGTAAACACACACACACACACACACACACACACACACACACACACACACACACACACACACACACACACACACACACACACACACACACACACACACACACACATACACACGATCAAGTACGTAGCGCACCATAAGGAGTGATGTAATCACTGTTGCCTTTGGCGATATGCTCTCAAGAGACAAGTAAACATAGATGTGAACAATCCACTCTGCCACACTAGTTATCGATCCACTCTACATTTCAACCTAGACCTTCACCCACCTTCCTTCCACCCCCTCTTCCCACTCTCCATTCCTCACTCCCATGCCCACTCTATTCCCCAATCCACCCTTCCCCCTATCGAGCCCTCCCCCATCCAAATCGGCCCACCCCTGAATACAAGCAATTTGTCTCCCCACAAAATATCAATTCGTTAATTCAGAGGGGACTGTACTTGTGCACCCAGCTACTGTAGGCACAGTTGAATGTGTCACTTTTAGAAAAAAAAACTTGCATGATTCTTAGCTACATAAAGGTAAGTATAAATATTAACACGTAATTAATAGTGTCTTTGTTACACACACATGTATGTACATACACACAATACAAAAAAACCGTATGTATATCGGTGGTTCGATCTATAAACTTTCTCACCTTCGGTACAAAATCCGTGAAACGTGATATGATATACCTAAGCAAGTAAATGTTGCCTTCAGTGGACAAGACACGATGAGATGTACTCAAACAACTCGATCGACGGCCTATTCCTTGTCCAAGAGGAGATATTTTGACAAAATGTTCAGATTTGTTGTTATGTAAAACGTTGGCAAGAGATGCCATGCAAGGACAAACTGGAAATAAGTGATTAGTACCAGAGACAAAAATAAATATTTCAATATCTCGCTCCGAGGAAGATGAATGTTCTTTATAGTCCAGGGTAAACTGTGTTGTTTTACAGACTATGGATGTAACCACCGAGTTAAACAATTTTAGGAGAAATACAGACAGGCAAGAGAGATGAAGACAGTGTAACAGACAGTCATAGTACAGAGGGTAACACATTGATAACAAGACAAGAAGAAACTGGTACAAGAATACACTTACATACGGATTTTACTCAAACATGGCTGAAATTTTGCAATGCAGACTGAATTTAAATAGTTAGTCCCTCAGCTGGTCCTATATCATACAGCTGGTTTTTATTCGTTCGTTACCATGTGCAAGTATATCTGTTTGCGCTTTATTGTCAGACTTCCAGTTCATTTTGAATTAATAGGAAATATGATCAATCCTCTTATTCAAAGCCATGCCTATTCACCTTGCTTGATATTTCCGCCAAAGACTTTTTCTTAGCATTTCTGCTACCAGGTGACTTCGCCAATCCACTCTGAGCTTATATTGATCAATGTTTTTCCTGATCTAAAAATATCTATTATGCGTCAAGTTCTCTGTAATAGTATGATCTACAACAGATGGAAATATGTAATCCTTATGCTTTACCAAGAAATATGCTAAAGTAATTTTTATCGTTGTTATAATTGCAGCAATAATAACCAACTGCAGTGATATTATCATACAATTTTTTTAAAGTAAACCACACCAAGTAGCAGTAATGTAAATGTTACAAGAGAGGTAACCTTTTCTAACGTAAAAGTTATGATTTTGGATGTGTTTGAGAATATATAATATATATTTTACTCTACCTAAAAGTGATTTACTCTACTTTAAATTTTACTTTAAAAGTTTTTATGGATACGAGCCCAGGTGATGTCGCTTATCTGAAGGAAATCTTCCGCAGTCAGAAGTTCAGAAGCTGTTTAAACAAGCGTTTCACATCCAAACGCGACTAAAGTTTTATCATTGCTGCAACCTTGCAAATTCATTTAAATGTGGGAAGCCTCAACTGGTCAGACTTAAAATTATTTCGATGAACCTGTTCCCTGCTGAAGGTGACTAAAGAGCTTTACCCTGTCTGCCGCCAGATGGTTTTATTCAAGCAAGAATAAAAATTGAATTTAGTCGGAGTGTTAAGACGATGTTGCTGCTGTCGATGCCTGTCTCGTGTTTATGAATCTCATTACAGAAAACGGGTGTGAGGGGGCGGAGCCTAATCCGATCGGGCGCCTTTGGGCATAGATATTCCAAGTCTTTTGCACTAAAGTGTGGTACATTATGAGCATCGCAGATAACGATGACAGCAATTGCAAGACCTACTTAAATTCCCACCGTGATTCCATTGAATGCAACGGAACTATGTAGGCTATATCGAACTCTTTTGGCCTCTGAGGTCTTGGGTCGCGTTGTATTAGTTTAATGTTCTCAGCGATCTCTCCGCGTTGTGTAAGGGATTATTTTATTCTCTGAATTTTACTGGCAATGGATTAGGAAAAACAGACATTAATCATTTTTCTTTTAGCGAAAGGAAGTGGTTTTCATCGTTACAGCTTACATTTCTTTTGTATTCGATATTGATCACACAAACACACACACACACACACACACACACACACACACACACACACACACACACACACACACACACACACACACACAGACACACAAACACACACACAAACACATGCATGCATTTATATATCTAAGGGCTCGCTTTCATTGTATTGTCGAAAGTCTAGCTAGTGCTTAGAGCAAGTGTGTTGCGATGATACGTTGAGCTTCGCACTCGCCTCGTAACTCCTGTCATCTGAGATCGATCCCCAAAGTCCATAGTTTTTGTCGGTATTCCTGGCTTTCCAAGCATACACGTCAAAGGTGGCGGTTTCGGTGTAGATAACGTGGAATGATTAAAAGCGAGAGGCGAGGAGGAGGAGGAGGAGGAAGAGGAGGAGGAGGAGGAATAGGACGAGGAGGAGGAGAAGGAGGCGGACGGGGATGGGGAGGGGGAATGGGAGAGTGGAGGAGCAAGGAAGAGGAAAGGAAGGGTTGGAGAGGTAGGGGGGAGGAACAAGGGGAGGAGGGGGATGGGGGAGAAGAGGGAGGAAGGATAAAAGGGAGAAAAGGGAGGGATGGAAGAAAAGGCGAAGGGAAGGAGGAGTGGGAATAGAAAGAGGAGGAAGGAAGAAAGGAAAGTGGATTTGTATCTCTGTCGTCGATACTAACCAGCGACAGAGAGAGACCGGATGTTAAAGAAGGAGAAGATCAGGAATTTACACCAGGAGGCGCTGAGTAGTAGCTGCGGCCGAAGCTGTCACCTATGGTGCGCTTTGGAGACTGTTGGGGCAGGGAACTACAGTCACTGCTGGGAATCGGAGAGGAGTGCGGGATTCGAACCCAGAGCTAAGCGAGTGCGAGAGGAGCAAGCAGGCTTTCGGTGACGCCATTATCAAAGGTGATCAGGGTTCTTGTCCGAGTGGGGATCTCTATTTCCAATCGTAGAATAATGCTGTATGCCTCTGGTCCATAGGGGTGCAAACTAAAGTCCTTGATGAGTTGAATGCATAAGAATTGTGCAGCCGATCACCAGCACAGGGATGGAAGGCGACTGATGACAAGAAGAAGGTTAGAGAAACAAGAAACTAAGAACCCATGTAGAGGGATAGAACGTAATTGATGACAAATACGTGCACTTAAGAATACTAATCCACACACTAAAAATCCTCGAGTAGTTTTCTCACGGTCGTCTTCTGTCTATTTTCCCCATTCGAGGTTAAAAAACTTGAAAGTTATAGAGAAAGTATCACGAATGAGGACACGCATTCTTTGTTCCTCTCTCTCTCTCTCTCTCTCTCTCTCTCTCTCTCTCTCTCTCTCTCTCTCTCTCTCTCTCTCTCTCTCTCTCTTTTCTGGGAGCAAACTCGCCTTCCAGGCGTCTTAGTCTTTCAGACAATATAATTGTGGTGCATCCATCTTGGTGACGAACATCTCCCGATGTTGGTGGGTGAGGGGAGGAGGAAGAAGGGCGGGGGGGAGGAAACGAGATGAACCTTTCGTTGGGTCTGTCCTTTTTGCGATCTTGGTGAGACACAAGTATGCTGCCATCATTTTCCGATATACTTTTTTACCTCTTAGATCTATTATCTCTCTGCAAAGTTTGCTACTCTGGCTAGCGTCAAACGATTATAATCCCCTCGTAGAGGGTCACGAGGAAAAGAGGATTGAGAGTCTTCGATGGGAATCTAGAAGTCCTTAAAGATCCGAAGGGGGCTGCAGACTAAAAGCTAGTGCCAGTTGTTCGACGCGACTTCCAGTAGACAGAGCACTGGTGCAGGAGGTCACGGTAATAGAATGGGTCGAAGGTTAAAGAGACAGGAGTACTCTGAAAATAAGAGGACGTGGAGGTGGGAAGGAAGTGGAGGAAAGGGAGAAGGAGGGTTATGGATTCGATGGAGAGCAGAATGGGTGAGTGGGTGGGAGGTGGGGGGGGAAGCACAAGGGTCGGGGTGTATCGAAACACGTCGAAGTAATGCCGGCCTAGTCTTGTCCATAACTTTGGAGTTGACAGGATGATGAGGCCTTCCATCAGCGGATCAGCGCGGCAACTCCCCCCCACCCCCCACCTCAACTCCCACTCCCCTCCGTCTCCCCATTCAGGTCGCTCCTTACCACCTGTTGGAAAGGTTACGCCCCCCCTACCCCTCACCCCCATCCTACAGGAAGTCGCACCTGTTGATCCCGTAAGAAAGATCCCACGGGACTTGAGCGCAGGCCCTACCCCTCCCACCCTCACTCACCCTCTTTCCCATCGCCTGTGAATGTCCTTCTGAATACAAAGAAATCTCGGATCCGGAAACTGCCCTGTTTGCATGTGTTGGGACTCAGGCTGTATCTACCTGTATGATACACCTTAATAAGGATTTTCTTACTCTTGTATTTTTCCGCCTTCTCTGCAACCCATCTTAGAAACATAATGACTCCCTCACCGCCACTGGGAGGTACACACCCGAGCGGTTGGCGTTCGGTCACCAAACCGGCCCCAACATATCTCTACCAATTCAGATGATGTTCTCCACATTTTTTTCACATAAAGGAAGCTGACAGCGGTCAAGTGTTCCAATCCTCCTCATTTTCCCCCTGTTTGTTTCCAGTGATAGAAATGAATCCACACCACAAGGACCGTTCCCACCACTACATAAAACATACAAATACATTCAAGAATCTGAAAACAAAAGAATGTAAGCCAAACAACCTAGATGTACGTCTTGCTAGTAATGAAACAGGTTTCCTCGGACATATGTCAACAGTCACGTTATTCAGTAATTATTATTTCCCGAGAGATGTCTAAAGCAAGGAGGATATACAAAGGGTAGGGGGATACACTAGCTCGTGTATGCACACTAAACAATCCTGTTTTCGCTCTATATGCGTTGATCCCCCGGCTACAATAAGGATCTCTCACGGAGACGAATAAAATAGTCTGGTGGGAGGCAGAATGAATTCAAAGGTACTACCCGGTTTCGGAAGAAGCGAACCAAAATAAGCTTTACCGTCTTCGGTACCAAGAGGGGCTGGTGTGGCACGTCGAAGAATGAAATGTTTTGGTGACAGAGTTTCTCTGAGAACTCGAACATAATACCTATCGAATAGCAGAGGCAGAGCAAACAGTACAGAAAGCTTTTTTTCCTGTTACCTAACTAGTCTCCCTTTCTCTCACACTCTACGAGTACTCCCCTTCCTTTCCTTCCTTCTCATCTTCCCCATTCCCCTTCCCCTTCCCTTCTAACCTTCCCTCTCTCCCCTCTTCCCAACCTCTGCTCTCCGTGGCAAAAGATTAATCTCAACAAATGATCCAATAAACAAAGGCAAGGTTGATTTCCTTGTAAGAGGTCAGCTTTGATCCAGCACTTTGTCAAAGAAATGTGATTAACTCTCTGTCGTAAGAAAATTCATTCCATGGTCTTTGAGTTACATCGGGTTGAAGGTTTTGTACAATTCTGCACACGTTCTACCACCTGCCCACCCTATCCACCGCTCCCTAAGGTGGATTATGTTATGTAAAGACGGAGAACTAATATTTTCCGGTGAGAATTTATTGTACAACAGATTTTGTCAAAAGTTGGAATATTTTTTTAAATTGCACATACGAGCATGAAAACACAGGGAACGACTGAAAAAAGTACCTTTTTATGAACCCTAAATTTTGCAAACCAACTATTCGACATTTCTAGTGAATACTATACTATAAGCAATAGTTATACCGCATCAGGACTTTTCATCAATTTCCACAAATAACACCAATGCTACAAGTTCCACCACTTCTCGTTGTTAGTCCCACCACTAGCACCATCCTGGCGAAGACACAATCACTGACAGCAGTATCCCAAATAAACAACATTGCCGTTACGACACCACGTCACCACCACTCATGTCGCGGGCGATATGACGTCATCTCGGCTTAGCATGTCCGAGTCGTTATGGCCGACGTGGGTACACAATAGAGCACGTGACGGACCTCTACGGACTGGTCGAACTCATCGCTCCAACTATTGATATAAACCTTTTTTCGATTGCCAGATCACTTTTTCTTATTCTACCACCAAACAGTTCTATTCAGTTGAACATCCTACGATCAAAGGGTTATATTTACCTGGTTTATCACTTTCACAGTGAAAATTCAATGGAATTTTTTATTCTGTCTCCAGCCAAGAGATATCATTTAGTGGGTGCGGGAGGGGAGTTTCTAAAACAAGCCCTTTCACTGCAGAAATTCATTTATGTTTTATTTCTCCCATCGCCATGGAAATTTATTTACAGGGGGTTTGACCTCCCACAAAACTAAAGCCACTACATTGTCTTAATTCTTCACAGAACAAAAGAGTTCCTAAACTCGGATAAAGTCGTCTGGCGTTAAAACAAATTCTCCGAAGAGCACAATCGTTGAGCAAGGGATGAAATGGACCCAAATGAAATATTATGACTCAAGCCCGTAGACTTTCAACACTCAAACTTTCACGCGTTCGTTCTATTGAAGATTTTTTTTTTTTTTTTTATCATCGCCAGCATCAGGCGATCATATTCAGACCAGAGGAGCCAGTAGGTCACAGAACTCAATTATGATTATACTGCAGGCAGTATCGTCTGGATAACACTAGCTTAACTTTTCTCTCCCCTATTTCCTCTCCTCTCTTTTCACTCCCTGACCACCGCGCCTTCCCAGTTTCTTCTAGTTTGGTCGCATCTTCCGACTTCCTTCGTCCGCTTCTGCTCCCTCTTGAGGCAGGAAATCTCCGTCCTTCCTTCCTTCCCTTCATATTTCCTCCCGTCCTCCCGAAGGGCAGATCGAGAACCCTGCCACACACCCTTTCTTCCCTTCACTCCCTTACCAACACCATCCCTTTTCGTTCAAAGCTATCTGCTATCAAAGCTATCCCCTACATCTCTCTCTTCAGTCCTTCCCACACTTAACACGACCACGCCTCTTCCTTTACATCCTTACTCTTCCATTTCATCCTTCCTCCCTGCTCCCAGTATCCGTATTGGTCTTGACAGATTGCCTGCCCTGCCTTGCGCTGTCTTGCTTACCCGGACGAGAACTCGATCCGAGACCCAGCCGAACCGAGAACCGACAGACGAGCAACACCCCCCCCCCTCTACTCACTGTCTCGTTTATTGCGACCGCAAATACACTGACATATACCTCCGTTCTGTCACTCCCGCTGTGGTGTGGGTGGGGGGGAGGGGGTTGAGGTGGTGGCAGGATGTGGATAAACCTCTCTTGACTACCGATAGAATGCCACGAGGATAAACGTAATTGCTTGGCCCGTGCGAATGGGATTAATGGAGATTGTTTATCGCTTCCTCGTTTTCCGAGGTGGGCTGGGGGAGGGAGGAGCCACGAAAACGAATGAAATAGCCTAGAGATAGGGGTCAAAGTCCCCTCGGTGGGTTGCCGTTAATTTATTTATTTATTCTGGTTAACGATTTATGATTTTATTCCATACGTGCCTCTCACGTACATTAGTAACTATCTGATGTCTCTCCCTCAGCATCCCTCGCCCTCACACACAATCCCTTCGCCAAGAAGATGCTCTTTAGGGAGCTTTCCAGCTGAAGGGAGGATCCCATACTGAAGTATTTGGGACTTCTTGCCCCGTTAGCACCCACGAGATCCGCCCCTTGGGTCATTCAATGTCCTCTCCCTGTTACCAAGATCTGGAACCCTGTTACCAAGGTCTGGAACCCTGTCACCTCCACCATCATCGGCCCCTCCCGCCCCCTCCCTTCTTTCCTATACCGAATGTCCCTTCCCCGAGTCATTCTGGCCGGTGGTTCGAGTCCCTTGTTGGGATTCCTTGTTTCGTGAGCACTCCATTCCATATGGACGCTTCTCGCTTCATTCATTTATTCTCTCCCCTCTGACGCCTCCATCTCGGACCCTTCTCCCCCTCTGACGCCTTTGGACCTCTACACCCACTTCTTTACACTTCTTCACGTCTCAACTCCTGCATCCGTTGTTCCTATGCAAACACAAACATAAGCATACCCCAAACGCGCACACATACACACGCATCCTTACATACATACAGATTGAAATAGATGGCTTCTCCTCAAGGGAAAGTCATTTATATTAATCTGTCTGGAACGAGAGTAGATTTGTTGATGACTACTATGAAATTGATGAGTCCGAAATCTTGGTTGCTTGAGTGCGCCGGGAAGGGTTAGGTTAACTACTACGATTCTCCTATTGTGGCAGCGTATATATACATACATACATACATACATACATACATACATATATATACATACGTATATGCACATGTACATATACGTGTGTTCGTGTATGTGTGTGTGTTTGTGTGTGTGTGTGTGTGTGTGTGTGTGTGTGTGTGTGTGTGTGTGTGTGTGTGTGTATGTGTGCGTTCCTCTGTATGTATATTTGTGTCCAAAGGAAAAGTAAAATAACAACACAAGAGTGACATGTCTTCCCTTTGTCTCCGAAATCTATCTTTGCTGCCTTTATGCTCACACGAAAAATCGGAGCCCCTCTGCAACACGAAAACAACATCTCCCCGACAGAGCTAACACCGTGTTAGGAACACACACAAGGCAACACGAGTGAAGCACTTATTTCCGTTAACATCAGTGACCAGGACTCAGCACATTAGTGGCGTAGCGAATCTGATAGAAACAATGAGTGACAAGAATTAAATGAGAGGCTCGTCCACCATTAAACTGGGAGTCACACATGTTCCGAAACGAGTTTTATAATTCCTTTGTTATGCTGCTAAGATAAGATTTTTTTTAAATTACTCAAATATAGAATTTCATTATATAAAGGTTAACATTAAAAAAAACCTACAAAATATGTCAGTTTGCAAAGAGTGTAACAAATAGTTAACACGTCTAATCTCCCAATAAGGCAAATTTTCTCTGTGGTAATTGCGTACATCTGTGGACACACCTAAAACAGCAACAGATCCACCATATCGAAAAAACAGCAACAATACAACAATACCATAACGCCAGTGACCAAAGAAACCCCCAACAAACATCCACTAAGAGCCCTTGGTTTACCAACACCATTACCTACACCTCAACGCTCTTGAACGAAAACACATATACGCTTTCATGACAACAACAGCCCCATCACTGAGAACATCCATCACCGTCATGGCAAAGAGCCAATACAAGAGGAACAGTACCTCCATAGACAGAGCTGTGATCCCTATGAACTCTTCGATCTCCACCGTGCCCCTTACTTTGAACGGCCCTCCGCGTTACTCCACCGACCTGGATTGACCCTGACTCACGTGTATACACATCGCAAAGAGACCGTCGCATTCCTAACCGCGAGAGACATCTGGGTGCTATTACGAGAAAGTGGGCGACGAACATACGCACGCACACACACAGTACGTAAGATACGTGGGAGGTGGTGGGATATGGTGTCTACCTCCCCGTTTTCTTTGGGCGAGCTGTTGGGATTCCTTGTCGATTTTTATCTTCTGTGACGAGATCCCAATAACCCACGATCTGGAGGGAGCTCAAGCAATACGATTTGGGACACGTAAAGTTTCACCCTGAACATATCTTTTTTGTCCTTCCTAAGGCTTAAAATAAAAAGTCATTCCTATGTTAAAAATATAGAAGAAGAAGAATAGGAATATATTCCACATATGTTTGGACATCTTTTATTTCAAAAAGTGTTCCTACCTTTGCCTCGAATTTCAATCATTTTGGCGCCTCCGTGCCTTGGAATGTCCCATTTGTACACAAGTGTATTTATTCTTATCCTTTTCACGATTACCTATAACTATGACTGTCGTCTTCTTCCTCTCGTGGTTCTCCGCAGTTTTTTCCCGTTCAGTCGAGGTTTGCTACTTTGATGAACCTCTTCCAATATGCTCTGTGTTGTGTTTACTACAATAAGAACTATCATTAATTTTTCTGTGCAGATTTCATCCTAGCTCCTCTACAATGCAACGGTTCTTGTGTTTCAGGCAAGATGGTGACCATTTCCTCCTCTTCCTCCTCCTCCTCCTCCTGGGCGTGCCGGATGACCACCGTGTCCCTCCTCCTGGCACTCCTGGTTGCCTTCGCCCACGCCCAGGGCTTCTACACCGGGCGCTACGGCAAGAGGACCCAGGACCTCTCAGACATCACCAGTAAGTCTTACTTTAGCTTCAGATGGGAAAACCTTCTTTAACGCAATCTTTGCTTGCCGGCGCGTTGTCGAGATTTGGTTCTGTGCACCGTCAAACGATTTTGTTATGGGCCACGGGAGAACACACCCTTGTTTCTTGATCCATCAAGAACCTTCTCAAGCCGACAGAGGCACTTCAAGGGTTATCAAACCGAGTTTCCGCGGGCTTCACCAGCGCCGACAGTTGAGAGCTCGTTTGAGTAAAAACGACTTCGGTTACAATATTTGAATTTTCAAATCTCCAACTGTCAAATTATCTTTCCGCCATATATAGCAAAGTTGAATGATGAACTAAGAGACTGTAAACATATACGAATGTTAGACATTCTGTTGAAATGTTCTTGGAGAAGTCTAGGTTTGTGTAAGCGAAGTCATATCCTATTTATTCAAATGGAGGTTGGAGGTAGGCTGTGGGAGGAAAAATAGCCCAGTGTGATAATTCCTTTAGCTGAAACAATTCTAGTGGTGATATAAGATTGGTGCACCACAATTCCGCAGCAATAAGCCTCTTCACTCTACCGGTCATCCCTCGTTTGAATGAAATCATACAACTCAAGTCAGAACACCTCCTTTGAAGTATTCCACCGAGTTGAATGGATTAATGAGGTAGTTTTCCACATTTCAGGTCGGAGCCTATTCCCGGTTGGACGGAAATGTTAGACTATGTGCCCAAAAGTCGTCCATATATTTTCTTCGCAACTTTTTTTAAGTTTAATTTTTCAGATTCTAATTATTTTCCATCTCGCTGCGAAGGGGGTTCCCTCAACTGAATAAAATTGCTTGGCAACAGCAGGAATAAATACTAAAACACATGATCATAGCTACACTCTCTTTGAATTCAAACTTAGTCTCATGAATAAATTTTATATCTAATTAGCATTCTATAGCTAAATCCATTCAACTGAACTGCCCCAATGACTTAGTTGTGTTGCTTTCTACCCAAGGATTTTCTATGTACTATTAGATTTACTTCTTTCTGATCAACATCAACGTCTTCTGAGGAACGACCACTCCGACGCCAAAAGTTATTCAGCCCCTTACCACATAGCGTAGGCACGTGTCATGTAGAGGCACATGTACACAGGCCTTGGGACAACATGGTGCAGTGTGGGGCCATTTCCTTTCCACACCGCTTCTACTCCCCCCAACAGCACATGCCAGTACTCATAATACACAGCTAAGTCGACTGGTGAGAGGAAGGCAGAATGGGTGCGAACAGACGACAAAAACCTTGACGATATGATGTCACAGCTCATGGCAAAATTCTTGTCGTCGAGATGGTTATGGACAAATTTGTCTGTATGAAGATATTTTTTATTCATTCAGTTTGTTTGCAGGCCTCTTTATTCCTCCACCTCACATGGACACCACTACTCCATCGAGGTCCCTGTGGTTACCTCCAGTCACTCCCTACTCCCTCAGTCCCCCAAGACTTCCTCAGTCCCCGGATATCTCACGCAGTCCTTCTTGCATCGGCGTCTTGAATAGCTAAGCCGATGGGATACACACAAGCCAATAAAGCCTCAGGCTTGCGGGGGGAGGCGTGGAGAAGCAGGGGGGTGGGACGGGATGGGCGCGACAGACCAACACAACACAATACCACATTTAACACCACACATGTAACCTATATATAACACTGTCAAACACACACCGGTGTGTTTAATGATTACTCCAAGGCCGATGTGTGTACAAATGTACACGTAAACACACACACACACACACACACACACACACACACACACACACACACACACACACACACACACACACACACACACACACACACACACACACACACACACACACAAACACATTTGTATTGAATTCCTCTCCTCGTTATTTCACGGACCTTACTCTGTTTACTTAATGATCGAAGTCTCAAAGAAAGATCGATTTTTATCTGTCGGACTTGTCTGATGCCTATTCAGTGTTTTTTTTTTTTTTTTTTTTTTTTTTTGCTTCTTTCACCTGAATCACAGATTTTTTGCGGGTTTAGTTTTTTTTTTTTTTTTGCAACGACTGACCATTCTTCCTTGTATCGATTTTAGTTCTCTGTTTTACACACTTCTCCAGCTTCACGTTCGATAAACTTCCCATTGCTTCTCAATCTTTCGACATTACTTCATTTTTTAGGAAGTCTAATGAGCTGTTTGCTCCACTTTCTTCCGTTCCTGGTGGCACTTTTCCTCTCGTCACCGTAAAGTTTGAAAGTTTCTGAGGCTGTATCCAGGACACAGGAGGGAAGCTTGGCCTGAAACCCTCACACTCGAGTTGAAATCTTTAAAGAGAAATACTTCCAGACGTGCGTACAGATGTAAACA
>NC_134801.1:52650039-52725039 GCF_046742065.1 Oratosquilla oratoria
TTCAATTCGTTTGAGTATGTACAGCCATTGTAGTGAGAGAGCAGCAGTCTTCATCCTCAATCAGCTCTTAATATGGTGGAAACTTAACATAGAGGGAACTGTGACTGTGGGGAATATTGTCAATTCACTCTTGTCAGTTAATAGTGATCAAGAGGGACCTACAGAAGTTGCAGAATAGACAGTGTGGCTTCCAGAGCTGCGAGGAACAATGTAGTCACACCATTGCACCACCATGTCTTGTACGCCCTCTAACTCTGCCAGTATTGGCAGTAGGATTAGCAGGGTTGTGGTGATGGCCTTAGTGGTGGTAGGGGAAGTGGTACCGGGAATGGATCATATCCTCATTACCATCATCAGCATCCCCTTCACCATCTGCCATATTGAGATGAAAGATCATTTATTCACAACCAAGCACAAATAAGTCATGAACTATTCAGGTCTTCTGGCTTCTACTACAACCTCATCCCTTGTGCTTTTATCTGTTTTTGTCTTCTCTGGCTCTGGCTTGTTGGGATTGTACCTCCTTTCATGAGGAAGGTGGTGAAATCTGTACTGCATTTATTGCGGCAGGACCAATCTTTACATGCATCGTGGAAAACCGGGGTACATGGATGGTACTCTAAAGCCTCTTCATCATTCTCCGCCAGGCTAAATTTCTTTACACAGTCTTCATCAAAGCAATTCACTAATGCTGTCATTGTTATCTTGTATATTCCTGCTGTAACAAATTGTTAGTCACACCAATTATTTCAAGCTCACTCCTGCCTCACTTCCAACCATACAAACATGCAGAATACTACAGGGAAAGGAAAAACAGAGTTCACTCACACCAATTTCATCCCCACTACTTTTCACCACCCCTTCCCTCCCTCTTTTCTTGGCTCCTTCTGGATAATGGGTCATAACTGCATCTCGCCGACTGCCCTGGGTCAGTAATGTGGCAAGACACAGCACATCCACAGCAAGGCCACTTCATTTGATAAGTGATCCCCAACCCCATCTCCATCCACTCATGCAGAAAAAGAGAAGACGGGGAAAACTTCATTCAGGCTGTGTCAAAATATCACTCACAAATACTCCCTCCCCCACTCCCTTCCATGTATCACAGCATCATTCATACACAACCATTCTCCACTCACCCTTATCTTGTCTTCCAATCATACCACCACAATATACAACTGTTATTAGCCTCTGGTGCTGCACAGACAGGATTACTCAAACACAACAGTTTATTATCATTTAATTAAATTACAACTCCCTATAAATACATTTTTCAGAACAGCAAAACAAAACTAAGATTAAACAAAATAAGATGCAAAGAAAAGAACATGTCTTATCTGATGATAGCCAAATATCAGTTTATCTCCTTTTAGTCTTTTTTTTTTTTCTACATGACAACTAATGGTGCAAAAAATGAGACACACATGTACCCGCACACTAATTATAATTCCCTTATTTCTTTCTGAATAATGTGAGGATGCTGAAACATCAAAATTAGGTATAAATAACATTGAGTGCACATCTTATGTACTTCTAAAATATTACATGAAATCATGGCTATATTCATCTAGTTCTACAAGTTCCTTGTAAAACTGATTACCTGTCCCTCCCATTTCCTACTTGTCAAAGACTTGCTTTGGAATTAAAAATGATCCTTGGCCATATCAGTATCAAATCAAAGATACATACATATCAAAGAAAAAAGAGAATCTCACTGATGAGAACACAATTGGTGTGATTTTTTTTTTATCATGGCACCATTAGTTATTGGCAATGCTTTCCATTATTATATAAATCTTGCTTGGATCATCAGTACGGCAGTGCTGTGATCTTGGGTACAACAGTCTGATAAGTACTTTTCTTAACTATAGTAGGTAGTTCAAAAAGCATGCAGTAACAAAAATAAATGATTCCAACCTACGTGCCAGAGGGCAAAGAAGTATTCATTCCATTATAAATATTTTATAATAATATATAATGCCCTACACAAGAAAGAAATGAAAGAAAGAAAAAGAAAGAAAGAAAGAAAAAAAAAAAAAAAGGAAATACTTTTTTTTAATGATTTTCTGAACGAGATAAAATGCCTTTTGTGTCCTTTTACTTTCCTTTCTCAAAGAAAACGGGCAGTCAAAAGTTATTCTCCTCATCAAAAGATATGCTCAATAAACAGTATTATCCCTCCCCAAAGATATATTTGGCAGTCTGTAAGTTGCCACAACTTCTGTATGTAATGACTAGAATGTAGTGCAACTGCTTCTAAAGGTGGTAATTAAATCTAATATTGGTTTGTTTCAACACTTATCTAGAATGGACTTGTATTCATTTAGGATAATTGAAAATACTGAAGGTTCCTGAACCTCTCTAACAACTACATCTCTGGTCAGAAAATGCAGCTCTGAATGTGTAAGCTCAAAACTTGTGAGTACTGATCAAAGTGATAAGCTTCCTCTGTTACTGGATAAACTGCCTGAGTCCTTGACAGAATTGGTGTATTGCTTCTCCAAAACTTAACATCCACCATTGTATGATGATATCAAAACATTAACATTACCAGTCCACTGAACTGTATATTGAAAACCACGGATTTGCGCTTCAATAATTAATTAGAAGAAAAAAAAATTAGATCAATGTGTGGGACAAAGCATTACATGCTTAAATATGGTGTGAAAACAACAATTCATTTTGTAGATACCAAAGAGGTAATGCATACTGTCTCAAATGCAATATGATGTACACCTAAATGTTTTACGTCATTGCCAGAGGAACCAGCCACCAACAACACTCCATTACTCAAGTATGCTTATATAAATAAGAGGCTTCACAGGACAGTATCTATTACACTGGTATGTTTAACTCTTATAAGAGTATAAATAAATATGCAAAGTACACATATGGACAATTTGGAAGTACCTCAACAACCTCAGTGTAATTTTGGGAATGTTGTCCCTTCCTGTAGCCCAGCACCACATAGTCTGGCAGCAGTAGATACCTTAGCAACAGACTGTTCATTCTACACAGCCTTCCAATCACATGGAAAATCTTAATATAAATTTTCATTACTATGGGGTAATGGGTGTCCATATTTAGTGGGGCCATGAGGTTACATAGCACAGATTGTTACTACTTTAGTGTAGAGTGTTTACAACAGCATTGCTGTTAATGCCCCCAAGTATCATTACAGCAAGCAATGGTAGTGTGTTTATAGTTCACTGTTGTGTGCATATATATCAAGTGTATCATTCTATGCACTGATTCATCACAACTTGATAAAGAAAGAAAAAAAAAATCTCTGGGTCAACACACTTTCTCTCAATTTGTTGAACAGTGAAAGCTTAATAGTGGCAGAACAGAAGAATGTGACATTCATGTAAACTCGTTTAACTGCATGAAAACAATGACCCAGACAACTCTGCATTCACAAATGTTCTATGGACAGACTTCACACATAAAAATATATACTTCTTGCCAGGAGTCCGATAAGGGAATATTTCATCTAAGTTATAGAGTCAATTAATTCCCTTACATTTTATGCTGAACAATCAATACATGACACTGTGTACCAGTAATTCAACCACCTCAACCCATGGCAGGATTATCATACCACTAAAATCAAATATATATCTTACATGAACTAATTTGGGGTTGTTTAAAGCCATAACTTAGCACTTATGAAATGCTTAAAGCATTGACTTATAAAGTAATTCGTATCAGTGAAACTATTTTGATGAATTCAGCTCATTATATTAAAATGGACATAATTTACTATGTCTCCTCATCCATCATAATCAAATCACCAGAATTACTGTAAAATCTTTCAATGCTTTCAAAATATGTCATTTTTTTGTCCTGCATACCAGAAGCTCAACAGTAAATTTCATGATATGCTGTCATATGTCTAAAATACTTTATTAACAAAATTCAACAGTATACTTTTTAAATCTTCAAATCTACACCAACCCTGGGAACATTTTCTTGGTAGATTGGAGTGAACTATACAGAATAACTAACTAACAGCACAATCTATCTGCCCATCCTGTGGGAAACACTGCAATGTTGTTACCACAGCTCGGATCATATATGACATTGTGCCATAACTTCCAGATGGTGCACTATCATAGAAGTGGTGGCAGATGTAGGCTGCACCTCCACAGGGCAGACCTCCCCCAGCCACAGGTTCTCTTTTGTCTCGAGCACAGCAGCAAGTTGCCTCACCATCCTGCTGTCTCTGTTCAACAAAGGAAGATAAGTACTTTTAAGCATAAGTGAAGTATAGGTAATCAAGCAAGGAAAAGATATGAATTATCATATCATTACATTATAAAGAATATAAATATAAACACACCAAAAGGTGTTTTTTCCCTATTAAGGAGGGTGGCCAAATTCATGTATACACCCACTCTAAACCCATTCATGACCGCTCCCATCTTAGCACCTCATGGATGGAGGGTCTCTTGACCAAAAAATCTGTGCTTTGATTCTATTAAATCCTACTTTCTCAAAAGACTGATGTATTCTAGACATACAAACTCTTATCATAAACAATGACCAGCAAACTATATGTTACGTGAATTTCAAAATAAAAAATGCTATATCTACCTATATACCAATAACTTTTCTCCCCTTATAAGGAGGGTAGCCAAGTCAAAAGGCATATACCCACTCCTATTCATAACACTTTCCTCCCTCTCATCTTAGCTCCTTGTGGATGAAGGGTCATCCCTGTCTCCTGTCCACTGCCCTTGGTCAGAAGCATTGCAATAAGACACAGTACATCCAGAGCCAGGCTGCTTTACTTAATCGGTGATCCCCCTCTCTGTCCCCTCATGCATGCAGAAAATAGAGAAGATGGGGAGAAATACCTTTGGGTTGTGTCTAAATATCATTCACACATACTCACTCCTTACTCCCCCATTCCCTCCCCTCCCATCATCTATACACAGCCATTCTCTAATCACTCATCTCCTGCCTTCTCCCTTCCTTGCTCAACAGACATTCCCTCTTGCTCAAAGCCCTTTTCACCCCTTCATCCACCTCATCTCAGGCTGTTCCCTAAGTTCACTCCATCCACTTCTGCCTTCCACACCTCTTTTACTAACCTTTCTTCACTCATTCTTTCCATGTATCCAAACCATCCCAATACTCTATAACATAAATAAAATGTACCTGATCTTGTAGAAAGATATTATTTGCAACATGAACTATCTCCTGTGCAGATATTATGTCTCCTAACCACTGTACAACCTTATTTTCAGCGACAAGAGATAACACCATCAGAGCCTGCAATTATAAAAAAAAAATTCAATTAGCATAACTACTCAACAGATTTAATGTAGTTTTTACACAAAAATAGATATACAACACCATCAAGACTGACATGTTAAACTATAAATCATGAATCAATCATTAATAAAACTTTTGCAGGTGACCTGCAGCCTCCAATGAATTGGCCATAGCCTTGAATGTGGTAAGTATCCTTTTACTTTGTCCCACTGTAGTGGTGATGGTGGTGCTGTGTGGAGCTAAGAATGCTGCTACCATGATTACAACAATGTAATATAAGGCAACTAATTGGGACAGTGAGGTGACTAGGGATTTCTCACTCTGCATTTTTCTCCTACAAAAAGTCAAGGCATAAGAAGGTCTGGAAGAACTCCAACCAGAACCCTGGTAATTGGGTCATAAAATATGTGTGGATGTGGTAGAGATGGGAGCACAAGAGAAGAGATTGGTAGTATGTTTCTGAGAAGAAAGATGGATGTGGTAGTATGAAGTGAAAATAAATTGAAAGGGAAAGGTAAGTTGGAGTTCGGGAGTGGAGAAGGTAGGGTGTCAGGAGTGATGAGGGGGTGAGGAAGGTAAGGGGGGCATTATGTTGCAGTCAAACATTTACAACTATAAATGTTTGACTACAACATTATGTGGATTCAGTGCATGGTTTAATTTACCATATTTATTCTATTATTTTTCTATTTTGTGGTGTTTTGAGCTTGAAGCTAGTTTTGATGACAGTGAATACAGTGCTTATGAAAATAAACATAAATAAGTATATGTGGGACATGGAGATGGAGGGGAGGGTTGTCAAAAGGGCATTAAGAGACTAATGTAGTGGTACCCAATGGAAGAACTGGAAGAGTTCTGGACATATGTATTTAGGGATGAAAGCAATAAGTTGTCAAATCAATATCTAGAAGTAACACATTGAAACTTACTTCAACTACCAGCTGCCGATACTCAGGTTGTGGGATGGTATTCAGAACAGTTTCCACTTCCAAGGCAAACTTCAATTCCCCAGCTGTCATCTAAGAAAATTTATAGATTCATTAAAATGGCACATCAGATTATGATAGTCCCTAATAAAGCTCATTGGTACATAAAATATTCTGATAATCAGTACTGTATATTATCATGGAAAGAGTAATTGTGAACAAGATTAATCAGTGCCTTACCTCTTCAGTAAGACTTTGAGGAATGACTTTCCCTTCGATGTTAATACCTTTGCACTTCAAAGAGAAAAGGACTTATTATTCCACAAAATTTTCTGATGCTGAAAGAACTTATAAGTAATGACACAAAATAAAATTGATACATTTTACCACTACAAACCTATACAAAAGAATAGAAATAAACCTACTCATTTGTTGTCTTTATGAATTTTTATCCATTCTTTCACACATGAATATTTGTACAGTGGTCCTATGACCATCTACTACAAATATGAGTCACTACAGACATATAGCTTACCATCTCTAAAATATTCCAAATTCTTGGATAGAAGTTTCTTGGTACACGGTTGAGGGCTCCATCTAAGCGTCTTCGCCTCAGCCACTGACCTGATCTGTCACTTTCTAACTCCTTGGAATCTTCTGCCCCAGGAACTCCCAAGAAGCTACTCATTGTACTCTTCTATAGATACAAATATAATCAATAGAATTTTTTAAATTAATTAGTTCTACTGTGTAGAAGTGCAGCCATGATTAAAATCAGAATTGTGATTAAGCTTTTGATTCTGGAAGATGGGGAAAAAAAAAAAAAAAAAAAAAAAAAAAAAAAAAAAAAAAAAAAAAAAAAAAAAAAAAAAAACAATACTAAGAGGAGATTAGGAACTGAGTTACAAGTCTTAATCCCTTCACTATGGCAATGTACACCAGTAAACATTTCATTTTGGCTTATGCCATAGGATCTTATTCAAATTAGGGACAATTACTCTTATCAATTGTTGCCTTGAGTTTATAAAACTGGTGAGTCAATGACAGTTATCTATAAGTAGTGGTCCTGCAAGATGGATGTACAAGAGAATCATCTCTCTTCTGCCCATCTTCACTTCTATCTGGAACTGCGGCCCTGAGGGACTGAGACTCTATCAACTTCAATTATATTCTCTCCATTTATTCACATAAGGAGAGGCAATTGGTGATTGTTCCTATCTCCCTACTACTATTAGCCAATAACACTGAGAAACAAACAAAAGCCCAACATTTCTTCCAAGAGAAATCTATGAGAGGACTTTAGGTTTGCTGCCAGTTGTTGAGGAGCTGTGGGTTTCAAGTCAGTAAAATTTGAAGCCACTGTTATTATTATTATCCACTCTTTTCAATGATTTGAGTGCCACAATCATGTCACTGCCTTCTCTCTTTTTTTTATGGTAGGTCCAATACTTCTCATCTTTCTTCATGTTATTTGTCTGCTAGGCTGGGCATTAATATCATTGCTGATCATAGCATTCTATTGATACTATCTTTCATATTTCATTTTAGAGCAGGATGAGGTTCTTAGTGGGTTTTTAATCATTTCAGTGCCAGTCTACAGACTAAGTGCCAACCCCTCTGGGATAGAAGTGCAGGTGTTTATGGGTTTTGGAGAGGGAGGAATGTCCTCTGCAACATACATCCTATAGGACCACTTTGTGCAGGTGGGCACCACAGGTTCCCTCAGTGAAATGAAGGGGTTTGGCTTATCCTGATTCACCCAAAGTTATTAGAGTGACATCTTCTACATATCTCATTCTTTCCGACGCTAGCGAATTTCATTCTATCAAAATAAACACCATGTGAGGATGGAGCCTTTATTAGTATGACATTTCGCTTGTTATGGCTTTTTCAAGTACATCAAGTACTTGAAAAAGCTTTAACAAGCGAAACGTCTTATTAATAAAGGCTCCGTCCTAACATTTGGTGTTTATTTCAATAGACTTGTCAGCAACTGCCACTTTCATACAAATTTCATTCTGTTTATGGGATGTTATGGTACTGAAGGGGATAAGACCTATCTCAATATTTTGCTGCACCACACAGATTTTAATCTGGCTAACACAATGACTCATTTCAAAGTAGAGGAAATCATGATAGTCATGAGGTTAATAAAGAAACTGTAAGGAAAGAGAAGAAAATAAAAATCACTACAACATTTTAGCTTTTACCATACCTGTCATCTAAAATTCATACTTCTTACAGTAAATTTTTTTTGAAGTACTTAAAGTTACAAACAGTAAAGATGATGAGTATAATAAAATACATCATGTCATGGCATAACATTGAGGATGTGTCAATTAGGGCAAGACAAGGGGTTCATCAACTGCGGATTGGATGCAGTTGTAAAGGATTTTATGAGCTGCAGTACTCTCAGTAAAGTACTGGATCCCATGCTATCAAAAGAAATCCAAAATGTCTTACTTTCTAAGCAGTAGTTACGACAAATACCTGGAATCCATATAACACACATATTACTGTAGTCAGAGTTAAATTTGTTTTTGCTGGGTAGCATCAGCCAAGAGTTGTGATTTTTCTAAGCTTTGTGACAGGGATGGTCTCAACGGGTAGTTTACCTCAAGTGTTCATTTTTTGTTGGAGGAAAATGATGATGGAAACTCAAGAGATATTAAAAAAAATCAACCAACCCATGGGAAAATATACAAGAGGTTCTCTTCTTATCTTAAACATGGCCAAAGATCAATTGACAGTTCTGAACATTTCCATCAACCTTGAGAAGATAAACATAAAAAAGATGAGATTTAATCAATCATTTAAAGAAGAATGTCAATGCACAAGTGATGAAAATTTAGAAGTAATGGATCGTAATTGAAGTTTGTGTGAACAGATTCTTTCAAAATACATATTCTGTGACAAACGCTAGCAATACTCTTGTACTGTATGCTCAGTGATGAAGAAAACACACATCACTTGAATGTGTGCACTTTCAAGAACATCAAAAGAAACTGCGGAATTTTTCTCAAAAATGGAAATAAAATCTAAATATATAGTTACAATCCTAAAACAAAGGGGCAAATGACCCAGTGGAGGAATCCAAGTTTACCTTTAAGAAAATATAAATAAATAAGGAAATAAATAAATGGTGATGGTGACTTGCTTTTATGGCTTGAATTCCCTTTCTCAGGACTAGGATGGTATCTTGTGAACGGACTTTGGTTTTGGTGGTTGGGGACCATTATTTAAACTGAATGCCGATCCTAACCTTCTCAATCACAACAGGGAATTGAACTCCTGTTGTGCCCGGACCCCTAAGTACCAGCTGAAATGTTACTGATATACCATAGCAGAAAAAAAAAAAAAAAAAAAAAAAAAAAAAATATATATATATATATATATATATATATATATATATATATATATATATATATATATATATATATATATATATATATATATATATATATATATATATATATTTATATATATCATGTTGTGCCCGGACCCCTAAGTACCAGCTGAAATGTTACTGATATACCATAGCAGTCCAAAAAAAAAAAAAAAAAAAAAAAAAAAAATATATATATATATATATATATATATATATATATATATATATATATATATATTACAAAAAGACTGCTCATTATTTTCCTTTCTTGGAAACACACAGCATTCTGGGAAATGGCAGATATCACCCCCAACTTGAAAACAGATCTTTAGAACTATTAGTACCATACACTTTCCATAGTACTTTTGATGAAGATGATGGTTCAATCTAACATCACAAACTCCCCCTATAAGGAGGTTAGGATGGTGCCCCTTAAAGAGGACTTTGTAGCATGGAATCTAATGAACTTTACCCTAAGTTCAATACGCCTGTGGCAGGGTTCGAACCACCATCACCTTGACCTTTACTGCAAGTAGTGATGCCCTCACCCAATCAGCCAGCGAGCATCCTAATTATATCTAATGGTAGAAGAATTACTGATCCTTAGTAAAACCAAACTAGGCATACTTTTCTCACCAAACTAACCTGGATATGGACAAAACACTCCTCATACATGTTACTCACACATCAATTTCACACATTGTCAATGTGTTCAAACAAGTGTTCCTAGCAGTCAGACAATACAAAATATTAGATTCAGCAGTTTGTCATTACCAAAATCTTTACAATGGACTTCCAGAAGTGCAACTTCCCCAAAACAATCTGTACATGTAAAATAAGATCCAGACCAAAACATTAATGTTCCCTTCCAGACAAATTAACAACACTGGGACAACACAACATCTATACACCTGACACCAAAGATTATTAATTACATTATTCAAGTGAAACAATGATAATTTCCAAATTGGATCTCAGTCTTATTCCCAGAAATGAACCACTAGTCTTTTGCCCCAGATTGACATGAATCCCAGTCATCACTCTACAAAGGTAGCATTTACTATTTTAAAAAATCCCCCCTCCCTATATCTCATATATAGTAGAATACCTACATGACCTATACTTCCCACTGAAAATTACCACAACAAATGCAAGTACAAAACTTGAAATCAAAGAAGTTTCCTACACTCCTCACACTCCATGAAGGTGGGTGCTTGCCAATAATAGGTTTAGAAGTGGGATGAGGAAATCATCCCAGAAAGCACAGCATGGTGAAATCAGAAATGTTCCCAACAGTAACCTGGGATAACAAAGAGATTTCACGTACTCAACTAACAGTTGAATCCAAAGATAGGCAGCCAGCAATGGATATGAAGCAACAATTTGGTTCCTTCTTCAGTTTAATTCTTCTCATACTAAACAATTCCCTTTTGGAACAATGACTGCACATTTTCAGTGGGATATTAACCCAGTGACAGAGGAATTGGTTAATGGAGATGAAATGCAAATACATAAAATTAGCCTGAACATATCACTGTACACACCTCAACACTTACACAATCCAGACAAGACAAAGTTCTTTTCCTGAGTACTTTAGCCAGTCCATGGTCTTGGATCTCCAGCATGAAATTGACTGATTAATTGGTTGAAAACCTATTCAAGAAAACATCCATGAATATCTCTGAACATGACCACACAAAGTTTGTGATCATTCTATTCTAAAATGTAACCAATTCACTTCTTTCTATTGTTATGTTTGTATGTCTTCAAAATCAACTGGTAACTGGCAATAGCCTTCGATTTGACCCACATGTAACTCGAGGAAGATAAACTGTGCTGCTGTCTGGAGTGGGTAAATGTTGAGCAGTGTAGGAGGTACTCAGGATCTTCTGTGTTGTGAGTGCATCTGCATCTGGAGCAATATGAATCTGTGGTTAAGCCAACTCTGTGTTGGTACTGTTTTAACACTGAGTGTTAGTCTGAATGCAGTCATTAGTAATGTGATCCTTGCTCGTCAAGAGAGTGATTTCTTGGTAGACCTAATGATTAGGGAAATCTGGTGGAATACTGGCTTTGGGGGTCAGTTAGGAGTGATTGCTTTGTGATCTGGGTATTTACCTGTGATATATGGGGTTGGAGGTGGGCTCATGGGATATGTTCTTTATATATCCATTTATCAAACATTGCCTTAAATTTACTTATGTTATTCGCCTAGCTTACACCTTCTTCTAAGTTATTCTACAGAGTGATGCATCTATGTAGGCTTCCTAACATCATTTCAGCAATCTTCTTTCATCTATTTATTTCCTCTATGACCTCATGCTGTTCTTTTATCCCATACAAGCAGATTTTTATCTATATATTTTTTCTATCCCTTTTTTGTGTTCTAAGTATTATTATCATATCCCCTCCCTTTGCTCCTCTAATGTGGGTAGTCCAAGTTCCCAGTCTCTCCTCATGTATCTTAACAGCCATATCTTCAGAAATGTTAGCCAAGTGTCAGTAGAATTTGATGCTACCATGCATACAACTGCAGTCTGACCATTTGAAACAATTAGTTCCATTGCAATTATAATACATAATTATCACTCTTGCTGAATAAATACCTAGTGTGTCTCAGCTGCCTTGAAACAATCCAACTTGTTAGAACTACCTCACTAGCAAACTGTCCCAAACTGTACCCTGTGTATTGTAAAAGGTCTGTACGTATCAATTACATACACATGTTCAGACCACTCAAGACTGCTGTTAACTACAAAGATACATCAGAAATTTATTGAAAGCACAGTTTGCAAAACTTGAGTCCTTAAGCAAAGTTTAGCTTTCCATGCCTCTTAAGTGTTTGTTTTCAATTGAAGCTCTTAGCAAATGATATAAAATTAGTCATGCAAATAATCATTTTGTACTCTATATTATGTCCATCATAAACTACATAATCAATCCTTGTACTTGATAATTATGAACATAAAATATAAGCAATAAATATCTGGAGTTGCAAGTAGCTATGAATGGAATGGATGTAGGAGTGAATCATAGAATAAGGGAAGCAATTAGATGTCTACATGGAAAAAAAAGTGTGATGAGAAACAGGTATTTAGGGATGAATGTAAAGAAGATAATCATTGTTGCTTTCAGTTTCACTAAGTGGAAGCCCCACAGCCCCACAGTGGCTGGGGCTGGCAACAGTACTAGGGCCTTCCCATAGATCTCTCTGGAAAGAAAGGTTGTACTGATGTCTGTGTTGTACTGGTGTGGGACTGTTTCAGTGTCAGTGGCTGAAAGCAGAAAGAGGAGGGGAGCAGTTGCTGGTTGTCAGCTTTCTGTATTTTTTTAATATCTCTTACTGGACTTCTGAATGATCACTGTGTATCTTCTACTGCTCTGTCAGTGGATGGAAACAGGTTTATGGAAAAGGTCTCTTAAGTTTTTATTTTTCCTTAGTATATTCTCATCATTTTACTTTCTTGAATTCTATGAATGTTCTTTTATATGTGGGTAGTAGTTTTCCTGATAGTTCAATTGCTATTTTTATTGGGAAGTAGTCTTTGCGTTTGGGGGAGCATGAACACAATGTAATGTCGGGAAGTTCGTTGCTAGTTAAGAGGTTCCCTGGTTGGGTCACTAGTTGACTGAATATGTTTAGGTTGGGCTGAATTGTTCTAATATTTTGTTTCTTCTTTGGTCTGCTGTTTGTGTGTTAAACCAAATTGGGTAATGTGAGTTAATGTCATCTGCCAATATATGCTTTGTATGTGAGCTGAGAGGCTGAAGTTGAGGGATTCAATGTAGTCTTAGGGAACTGAAGTGATGGCAGATTATGTAAACATTTGTGATGATGTCTGTTGTTTCTTTATTTGTATTTGGATTGTGATTATTTCTGTTGCAGTACCAGTGTTTGTTTAGTTTCTTTTGTTTTGATGATGAAGGGTATGGTGTTAAGTATCAGTGATATAAATCCATGTTGGATGATGTCTTCTCTACCTGTTGTGTATTCAGTGAAAATGGGTGGTGTGGATTGTGGGATTACACTAGTTTCATGTATTAGTGTTATGTGCACATTGTTTCTGATACCAGTGACATTTATTTGTAATATGTTTTGAGTGCATTTTTGTGCTGGAGTGTTTTTAGGTGTATATGAAGTGCATGTAAGGTGGATCTGTGTAGTATGTGTTTCATTTGATATAAGTGAAAATTTTAGGTGTTTTATGTATGGAGGCCTTGCTGTGGTTGTCTGGTGTCTAGCTGTATTGCTTTTGACCCAAGGCAGTGGATGGAAGTGGAATGGGTGGGAGTGAAATGGATGGGAGTGGGTACTTGCCTTTTGACTTGGCTACCTCCCTTGTAAGGGGGGAAAAAAGGCCTTGGTATATAGATAGATGCATGGAGGACATGTCTAGGTAGGTTTGTATGTCTCTAGCAAGACAAAGGAAATGTGGGAGGGCAGTTGCTGGCATACTGACCTCCTTATGTGAAAAAACAGAAATAAAGGAAGGGAAGATTGTTTGGTGAGAAGATACAAAGAGAATAGAATGAGATTCTGAGCAGTAAAACACTTTCTAATATATTAGAATTACCTAAAGCTGGTCAAACAAATCAAGTCATATATTGTATTGTCCAAATCATGCACAAAATAAAGAATTCAATCACCATTTTCATCAGCACCTATGGTTATTCACAACAAATAAATGCTCAAGCAACATATATTAGTCATGCACAAGATAAACAGGGTTTAGCTAAAATAATATTGCACCAATACTAATCAAACTACTTCTAATTACTGAATATCTTTGTTTCTACACTGCACACATGATCCTATATTACACAACTGTAATTGTTGAGACATTGTGACAAGTTGAAGAAGGTGGAAAAAGAAGACTTAGGGCTAGTTCTGAGTATAATCATGACTGGTTTTACCCTAAGCTTCTTTATAGGAATGTTCTAAAGAAGCTTAAGGTGAGACTGGTCAGGAACAAACTCAGAACTAGACCCATGTCTTCTTTTTCCACCTTCTTTGATGTGACTATAATTTAGTAAAAAAATAACTCCATATTCCATCTTCCATAAACTATGGAGCATCATTCCTTACCAAAACATAAACTACTCACTACATAACTACAACCTTGCACTGGACAAAAACAAATACAACCAAAACAAAACTTGGACACATCTAAATGATTCTTAATAATAATAATAATAATTACTGCCTCAAATTTTACTGAATGGATACCCACAGCCCTGCAGCAGCTGGTAAAGAGTCCTAAGACTCTCCCACAGTTCTCTCTAAAAATAAACTTTGGACTTCTGTCAGTTTTGTAAGTGTGGGACTGTTTATGTGTTACTGGCCTACAGGAGTAAGAGGGGCAGTCAATGGTTGTCAGCCCTTCTTATGTGAAAAGGTGGAGGATATACAGTTGAAGTTTATGGAGAGAGATGTTGGGCACAGTTTCGAGATCAAATATTAGCCTCCATAGGGCTGTACCTCCAAATGGAAGGGAGGATGTTGACTTATTTTGAAAATGGGCAGCAAGATGATTTTCTCCAATGCCCATCCTAAAGGACTAACACCTGCAAATACCAATTGCTGGTCCTTCTATGTGATTATTTCAGAAACAATGATGGGTGCCTGCAAATGATAGTCTTGCAAGACAGGCAATAGAAAGGATCATCTCTTTGCCACCCAGATTCATGTATAAGAAGAAAACCTGATTCTCCATCAACTTCAACTTCAATCTCCTCCTGTTGCTATAAGCCAGTAGCTTAGAAGGAGAAACAGCTCCACACTAATACAACATTGACAAGGGTCCAAAGTTTCTTCCCAGGGTGATCTATGAGAGGGCCTGAGGACAATTTGCCAGCCACTGTGGGGATGCAGGGTTCTTGTCAGTGAATGTCAAGGCAACAGTTACTATCATTATCAATTATACTTTACTACACCACGAAAATGCTGTACTTTGCATGTGTTGTGTAACCCTGTCCTTTTCTCATTAAATAATTAGAAAAAAGGCCATTTCTGCCATAGCATAATGGTATAGAAAACTTTGTATTCTGCTGTACTTCACTATCAAGACTAGGTTCTGTAACTAGATATCATTAAGTCTAACTCAAGGGAAAGTTGACCCTGTCTTACCCTCAAGAAAAAAAGTGCAGGTACTTCATACATTCTTTTCCAAATTACTCTGTGCAGAAGAAGAGAGAGACAAAGTGAAGAGAGATAGAGATAGAGAGAGAGAGCGAGAGAGAGATAAAGAGAGATTGAGAGAGACAGAGAGAGAAAAGAGAGAGAACATACTCATAAAACTATTCTAACAACAAAATAAAAAAATAAGTTTCCTCAGATCAGGATGGACGAGTGTCCTACACATCAAAGGAATACTCCCTCCTATATAGTATGTAAGCACACAAAGAGAAATAGAGCACAAACAGAAACACTGTGCTTTTACTCATGCTGGGGAATTTGCAGTGATGTCCTGAAAAGCTTCAATTAATAAAAGGGATAGTGAAAATTGTGAACACCAATCTGAGCCCATGAGAAGAAGGGCTTCTCACCTTTTCTCCCTGCAACTTGTTTGCCTGTTATCAAAACAGAACTTTCATGAGGTTCATTGCTTCAACTCTCTTTTAACGCAATGCTCAAGCTCTGCATGAGACTTGTATGTAGGGTTTGCACCCAAATCTTAAATTGAAACTTAAAATCTTAAACTTAATAAACCCTGCTATTATTAAGTCAAATTTCCAAAAAATATTCTCATCTAGTTTTAACCAAATACTCTTATCTGGGTAATTCCATAAAACTCATCATCATCCTCAGTTAAGAATGATGATTAAATCTAGCAATGACTAACAAAATAAAATAATGTTTTTTTAAGCATGGCTTAATATAGTGGAAATACTAAAAAATATATAACCAACTACTAAGAAGTTTCCTTACCTTGCTGAGTTTAGAGGATCTACTGCTAATGAAGAATGTCCCACTGCGAGCTGGAAGGTCAAACAGAAAGTATTACTTTATGCAAAACCATTCCAAATTACTGGGTCCTCTACAACCTATCACTGGAACCATTGGTAACCCAGATATAAATGATATTTTTTACCACTTATTTGAGGTATAAAATACTCATGCAGTCATTCTTAATACCATTCTCCTGTAGAGATACTCATGTTTGTTTTAAAACCAAGATTTGTCTAGTTCACGCGACCTCCCTTCACTTTTCTCTCATCCGATCACACAAAATTCTGAAATAGCATTACTAAAATACTGTATCATATACCAAATGGACCTTTTTTCCTTACAAAAGAAAGTGACCCAGCAAAAGCATACACAGACCCTTCACACGTCCCATTCCACACCCATTTGTTGTCCCTTTTATTTTAGTTCTTTATGGTTGAAGGGTCATCCCTGTCTCCCACCCACTGCTTGCATCAAAAGCAATGCAGCAAGACACAGCTCCTCCACATCAGGGCCTGACAGCCAAAGCTGGTTTACTCCCACTGCTTCATGAAATGGTGACTCTCCCTTTCATCCACTCCATAATTTATGGAGTGGATAAGAAGAAAAATCTCCAGGCTGTATCATTTTATCATCTGTTCACAGCCACTCTCCGCTCATAGCTATCTTCTGCCCTCTCCTTCCCTTGTTTGACAGACATTCCCCTTGTACCCAAGGTCCCTTTCACCCCATCCATCATCCATCCATCCTACTCTTGGCCTTCCCTTCATTCACTCCATCCATCTCTGCAACCCACACTCTTTTTGCTAGTCTTTCTTCACTCATTCACTTCTCACCTTGTCCCCCTCAGATTTCTATTTGTTTCCTGTATTCTATAACTTACTTCCATCACTCCTCCATTCCCTGGTACATGTGGCCCTAAATACAGGTAATTAAAATTCTCCACTGCCTCTAGCCTCTCTCCTCTTAAAATCACCTCCAACTTACTGCCACCCTCTCTCCTTATATATCTCATCACCTTACTTCTGCCCACATTTACTTTCAGCTGTCCCTTCTCACATACCTTCTGAAACTCTAACACTAGCTGCTTCAGTCACTCTTTTGTCTCTCAGCTACATGCATCGTGATTACAAAGACCTAAAAATGCATACCTGGGAAATAACTATGAGTGTGACTAGGATCCCATTTCTACTGGGGAAGATATTGCTTACAATCTACATTCAGAGAAGTTGTGAATCATAAAACTATGTCTATAGTTAGGTGGAAGATACTGCAGTAAGTTTTAGAAAGAGTCAAACGTGTACAATAAAAATAAGTGCTAACATTACATGATCGTACAGAAAGTCTCATACATAATAAAAAGTATACCCTTACCAGCTGCCAAGCCTTCATGTTTGAGTAGGACTGAGGAAAAAACAAAACAAAATGAAAAAATAAGGTTGACTTTAAACACATTTGTCAGCACCATTATCATTATACAATATTGGTGGGCTTGGGCCAATGAACTGTGTCTGTGGAAGACAGAACCTGCTTGTTTCCATCACAGTTTCACAAGATAGTCATAAAAAGGTAGTAGTAGTAATAGTAGTAGCAGTAGTAGTATTACTATTAGTAGCAGCTATAGAAGTGGTGATAGTAATATCAGTAGTAGTAGTAGTAGTAGTCATAGTAGTAGTAGTAGTAGTAGTAGTAGTAGTAGTAGTAGTAAGAGTAGAAGAAGGTGAAGAGCCTACACTAGGAGGTGTGTAGTTGTGGCTGAGACCATCACTTTTGCCCTATGTGCTTGTACTGTTGAGGCAGGTAACAATCACTGCTGGGAATTGGAGATGAGTGTGGGATTCGAACCCACATCTCAGTGAATGTGAGACCAGCAAGCTTCCGAATGTGCCACAGAATGTGCAGCACACACAAGTAGAAGTAGCAGCAACTGGCACAGTAAACAAAATAATACAAGTATCATTACTTGCATGGAAAAGGGACCTATGATGGGTTCATGCTATTGATGGTCATGCAAGATGGATTGCAATGAGAATTATCTCCCTGCTACCCATTTTCAAAATTGATTAACTCTCTCCTTTAGAGATGCAGCCCCAAGGTGCTGGCATTTAGTCTGTAGACCAGGCTAAAGATCTCTATCAACTTCATCTATATTTCCTTTACCTTTTTACATATGCAGAGCTGACAATCAGAAATTGCTTCCTACATTCAGTTGATGAAACCAAAACAACAGACACAACAGTCTAAAGTTTATTTTTGAGAGATGTATGGGAGGGCCTGAGGACCATTACCAGCCACTTTGGGGCTGCAAATTTCCAGTCAGTGAAGCTCAAGGGAACAATCATTACAACTATAGTATGGACAATAGTTTGTGTTCTTACCAGATCCAATTGTAAACTCTTTGCCAGACATGATATGGTGCAACAGGTTCTTCATTTCAAAAGGTGAAAGATTAAGAAGATGATCAGAAGCTTCATCTGCACCACACTTAAGAGTTCGGGCCAACTCGGAAGCCATGACCTGCAAATTCACATCAAAAGCAACAAATAAGTAAATGGGAATATGGTCATAGAAGGGCACAGAGGTGAATGAGGAATTATGAACAAATGGGGACATCAATATTTTGGACATAACTATCACATAACCTCTACTGCTGGTAGGCAGCATGGATGGCATAAATTTTGCTTCACAATTCCATGATGCATTTATCTGCTTGTACACTGGAAAATCCATAGATAAAAGTAAACATATGAAACCTCATTTCAATGTTGGTGTTTGTCCTTCTCAAGTAGTATAGTACCCAATGCTATTTCCTATCATTGTGAGGATAGTAGTATTACCATCCTACAAAAGAGATCCCGAAATTAATACCCCTGCAGCATCAAATGTCTGTACCACTGATGCCCAAGCCACTAAGCACAGTGAGTATGGTGGGGAGGAGAAGGTAACTGTCCTTGCCATAACAAATCCACCAGTGCAAGTCCTCATTTGCTAGAGAAAAGTTGGACCACATTTTAACACCATGACTCTAGCAGTGACTGAATTCTTAAAAATCAAAATAACAAAATAAACAAATTTTACTTTTGACATCAGAACAATTGAATAAAGAATATCTCTAAAATCTGAACTTACCTGGATAATGAGTCCAACCCGCATTCTCAGCATTTCATTGAAGAGGGAAGGTTCTGTGCGAATGAACATGGCTAAATAGACGAGTAGTTCCTGAGACAACATGGCAGTGGATTCGTCTGGACCATAAGATCTCTGAATCAAAACCCTCAACTCTGATGCTGGCAGTGGTGCTGTGATAGTCATCTCATTGTGTGGCGGCATGCCAACTGTTACTTGCTTCTGACGTACCAACAGATCTGTCACTGCTTTGGCGAGATCTTCTACACGCTTTCCAAGCATACCTAACAAACATGTGAAAATACAATGAAGAAATCACAGTGAACAATAAAAAATGTACTTATGAAAAATGTTAGGTTTTATTGATAACTACCATAGAGTATGATGGTAGAATCAATAAAATACTAGGCTTATCCCTGGAGACAATTTCTAACTACAACTGTTTTCTTTATGGTGTAAAAACATGAGTTCAATCCATGAATTTAGAATAAAATTAACTGACCTCTCCAGTCTTCCATAATTCTTACATACATATACTAAGGGCTTTTTCCCCCTTACAGGGGAGGTAGTAAAATTCAATAGGCAGAAATCCAACCCCACCCATTTCATCCCCACACACTCCACTCCCATTCACCACCCCTCCCTCCCTCTTTTCTTGGCTCCTCTATATTTCTTACAAGACATATATATATATATATATATATATATATATATATGTATGTATGTATGTGTGCGTGTGTCATTGTGACAAATGGAAATTAGCTCCACCGCAAGGACTCGAACCTCTGCCTTAGCAACTGAATGTGCTGTGTGCTGCTACATTGCTTCTGACCCAGAACTGTGGTCAGGATACAAGGATGACCCATCAGCCATGAGGAGCTAAGATGAGAGGGGGGGAGGAAAGGGTGATGGATGGGAGTGGAGTGGGGTGGGAATGAAATGGCTGGGAGTGGGTATATGCCTTTTGACTTGGCTACTTCTCTGTTAAGGAGGAAAAGCCCTCGGTATATAAATAAATAATATAGCATCAAAATACCTGCTGTATGCCTCACAAGGGCCCAGTTTTTCTGCTGACAGGCTCTTTCATACAAATCTTTCAGGAGATCCTTCACTGTCACTGGCTGACCTTCTATGACAGAACCAGTTTCGTGGGAGAGCCCGTACTGCACAACCTGTGGCAAAGACACAAAAAGAGTTAATTTGTCTTTCTTAAAAATTCAAGATAATAGAGGCATTTCTTTTTTTTAGCAATCTGGTGTATTTACAAATGGTGCTCTTTTCCCAGAGAGTGGATACTTTTTACATATTAAAGATTCCCATTAGAGAGAGAGAGAGAGAGAGAGAGAGAGAGAGAGAGAGAGAGAGAGAGGAAGAGAGAGAGAGAGAGAGAGAGGAGAGAGAGAGAGGAGAGAGAGAGAGAGCAGGAGAGAGAGAAGAGAGAAAGAGAGAGAGAGAGAGAAGAGAGAAAAGAGAGAGAGAGAGAGCTAGAGAGAGAGAGAGGGAGGGAGAGAGAGTCTCCTTACGAGGTAGTGCAGGATGTCGCCCTGTTCCTCGAGGGTGTCCACTTCGCGCATCTGCGTCAGGAGCTCCTCCAGTTCGACGTTCTCGTAGGCTGCGTCAGAGGCCACTCTGCCGAAGAGACCAAGTCACACGTGAGTACAACTGTCACCATATAGTCCCTTAGGTCCTCTTCACACGAGCGGTTTCAACCGCGCGGAAACCGTGGCGGTACCGTATAGTCTTGGAAAAACTGCATGGTTGCGTGTGAACGCCTCTGTTGACTTGCATTGTAACTGGACCTCCGCGGTTGAAACCGCAAATGTGAACAGGGCCTTACTGTTCTAAAACACATCGGGATACTGCAAGCACAGGCTATGACCTTGGACAATGGGAACAGGTCAGGTCAAGTAAGGAGTCAGGTCATGCCCGAGTAATTAAAATATGTCTGGAAACACGGGATTCATCATGGTCTTGAATCAAGAGCTGGGCTCGTGATCGGCAGCTATTACCCTCCCGGATGAGAGCTCAGAGCTCATATATGCCTGATCTATGGGTAATGCTATGACCATACACACGCACACACATCCAACTCCTTGCCCACGAGAGTCGGCGTGCCGGCTCGCAGTGCAGCGATGCTGAAATAATTTCGGCCCTGGCCGGGAATCGAACTCGGACCGCTGGATTAGCGGTTGCCAAGGGTACCACTACGCCATCAAACCATTCTCCTTTTCTGTTTCCACTGAGCAACATCTAAGAGCAGTTGAGTACTGGGTCATGTATATGCCCAGCATAATGTATGTACTGCGTGGACATAAAATGTTGCGTACATTACATACATACACCAAGAGCTTTTTCCCTCTTACAAGGGAGGTAGCCAAAAGTCAAAGGCATAAAATCCACTCCCGCCCATTTCATTCCCACTCCACTCCACTCCCATCAACCACCCCTCGCTCCCTCCCTCTTTTTTTTTCCCTTCTCTTTGATGACAGTTCATCTCTGCATCCTGCCCATTGCCCTGGGTCAGAAGCAATGCAGCAAGACACAGCGCGTCCACAGCAAGGTCGCTTCATTTCATCGGCGAACCCTACGTCCCCTCATCAGACTTGTTTGTGCGACCTGTTCGATATGTCGGACACACAGTTCATACAGTTATTCTATAAAAAAAACGGAAATACCATCCATTCTGTCCTTTTTGTTTTTGTTTAATTTGAACCTTAACTTCCAAATCTGGCTGTTATATACACACACACACATATATATGTATATATATATATATATATATATATATATATACATACATATACCAAAGGCTTTTTCCCCCTAAATGGGGGGTAGCCACAAAGAAAAAGGTATAGAAACCACTCCCACCCATTCCATTCCCTATATATTCCATTCCCCTCCACCCTCCTCCCTCCCTCTTATCTTAGCACCTCCTGTCCACTGCCCTGGGTCAGAAGGAGTGTCGCAAGACACAGCACATCCACAGCAAGGCCGCTTCATAAATTCGGCGACCCCCCCTCTCCGTCCCCTCATGCAGAAAAGGAGAAAACGGGGAGAAATCCCTTCGGGCTGCGTCATTTTTTTTTTCAAACATACTTCCTCACCCCTCATCCCCCACCCACTCCCCCTCATGCATCATAGCATCTTCTATACGCAACCCCTCTCCATTCACCCCTATCTTCTGTCCTCTCCCGTCCTTCCTCTACAGACATTCCTCTCTTTTGTAATGCCCCTTTCACCCCATCCATCTCATCCTAGGACGCCCCCTCATATTCACTCCTTCCACCTCTGCCTCCCATACTTCTTTTACTAGTCTTTCTTCACTCATTCTTTCCATGTGTCCAAACCATCCTAATATCCTTTCATCAACCTTATCTCCCAGTTCCCTTTCCACCCCTGTTATCCTCCTCACCTCCTCATTTCTTACTCTATCCAGCCTAGTAACCCCTATCATACTTTTCAGACATTTAATCTCAAACACATTCAAACTCCTTCTCTCTTCCTCTCTCATGTTCCATGTTTCTGCCCCGTACAATGCTGTTGGTACAATCACTCCTTCATATAACCTCCTCTTAGCATCCATCCCCAGATGTCTATTTCTCATTACACTTTTCAATCCACCAAGGCTTTTACTCGCTTCTCTCAATCTACATTCTACCTCCACCCCCACTCCTCCCTTTCCTGCCACATTCGCACCCAAATATCTAAAACTATCCACTTCCTCCAGTCTTTCACCCTTAATGCTCACCTCCAGCCTGCTGTCACTCCCTCCCCTTGTACATCTCATCACCTTACTTTTACCCACATTTATCTTCAGCTTCCTTCTTTCACACACCTTCTCAAACTCTGTCACTAACTTCCTCAACCCCTCCTCTGATCCTGCTACAAGTGTAGTGTCATCAGCAAACAACAACTGGCTCACCTCCCACTTTTCTCCATTTTCTTTAATCATCTCCAACCACTGACCCACTACCCTTGCATTCACCTCTCGCACCACCCCATCCATGTAAAGATTGAACAGCCAGGGTGACAACACATCCCTGACGAAGTCCCACCTTTACCTCAAACCATTCACTCTCTCCATTTCTAATCCTAACACAAGCTCTACTACTCTCGTAAAAACTCTTGACTGCTCTTAACAGCTTTCCTCCTATCCCATATATCTGCAGTACCTCCCACAGTGCCTTGCTATCTACCCTGTCATAAGCCTTTTCCAGAGAGGAAAGAAGAAATTTATTTGGAGGCTGATAATTCCATAATTTCGATTGATTTTTTTTTTTTTTAAGCGGACACTTTTCAAAATAGGTGAAATCATAATCAAATTCTGCTTATTGTGGGCACTGATGGTGTCGGGTTGCATTGGACGAGACAAAATTCCTCCACTAACCAAGCCAATTTATACAATCACGTTATTTGTTCTTATTGCGGTTAAGCCCACTGATTCTTCGCATTCGTTGAATGCCCCCGGCACGAACATAACGGTAATTTTCCTCCGCGACAGATATTGCGTCATGGCATAGCTTATCAGATTCTATTATTGTTTCAGCCCTTCCTGTACTGGATGTTATTTTCTCGACTTTGCTTTTGCGTGGTATCACAAGGGCTGCAGGCCAACTCGAAGTCTCCAATTACGTCTATTATCAAATATCCGTACTGGATTGCCCATTGATACTCTTCTAATTGTTTACTAGAACTTGGAGGTTCATTTTAGAATCAAGATCAAATTTACGTAATTGAGTAATATTCTTTTTAAGACACACACAATGGCAAAATAGAACATATGAATAGAAACATTAAATAAAACATAAATACATAATTATTAGAGCTGAAAATTTATAATTTGCAAACAATAAAGAAGAAAATTAACCTTTCGTCTTACGTACACACACTATCGTATCTCAATAACTGTCGTACTCCTGCCTTCTCACGTGACTGCCTGTCGTTCACACAATACCCAACGGACTCATAACTCACAAGAGGCACCTTAGACGTGATTAAGTCCCAATCTGGTTTCGCAATAACATGGTCACCGGCTCTTAACTTATGATAGGCTACCTTGGCCTAAATACTACTCCCTTACAATAAAACGTACCGCCAACCATCTACAGGACGGCCAACGTCAACCGGAGCGATTAACGAATTCTTTTCCAACAGGACCGTCATGAATAGGGACGAGAAGCGTTGTTTAGGACAAAAAAAGCGTTATTTAGGTTGTCAGGAGTCCTACTGGCACAGTTATGTTTGCCAACGGTCAACTTAATCATTCAAATGATGGTATGTGGGATTCCGTATTCGTAATCGCAAGACCTCAATTCGAAATATTTACCCGAATCGGTGTGACGAAACGCAGAAATTTGATCACGCTTGCAAACATTACCAGTAGTTCGTTTCATGTCGTCGCTATTTTAGTGATATCCCTACGAATCAACCCAATAAGGATTCCTTAATAATTGGGGACTAGTTTCCACTCAAAATGATGAATAATGATAATCTAAATTCTACTCTCCCTCCGCTCTGCTACCACCCTCACATCAATCTTGTCCCCCAAGTCCCCTCTTGCCATCCACACAATTTTTCTAAGATACAACTACCCCTCGTTTTTTGTTACCAATACCTGTCATGTATTAAGCCTTTCACTCGTCACTCCCATACACAAAATGGACACAAATGCACAGAAAGAAAAGTATATAGAAAACAACTTTAATAAGCTTCTGCACAAAATAAATGCGTGTGTACGCATGTATGTATACAAATGTTTCTGTAGTATGTATATATATCACATAATACAGTTTGTGGAACACAACTTGCTACCAGTATCATATTTCAATTATTACTCGCTTCGCCACGAGGTAACACGAACTTCAGGTCCTGACTGTACAGTGATGAGCGCAGACCCATCACCTAATTTGCTCTTCGCATTCATCAGGTCCGCCCGCGGGTCCGCAATTCAGGTCGGATGGTGGTACGGGTCTGCTCAGGTCGGCCAGTCAGTCACGCACACAACCTGGTGCTCACACGTCACTGACAATCCACCACGGGGGTGCAACGAGAGCTCTATCTCTCTCTCTTTCTTTCTATCTGTGTGTGTGTGTGTGTCTGTCTCTAAAAAAGGGGGGAGAAGGGATGGAATCAGGGCAAAAAGGGATCGATCAAATCCGAACTAAGAGACCTCCATTTGAATTCGAAGTTCAGGCACGCAATCTCTCGCTTACCCAAGTTCCTGATCCCGTCCACCATATAACACACACACACACACACACACACATGTACACACACACACACACACACACACGCATGCACATATTATACGCTACGGTTTTGGCATCTTTGAAACACTGCTTGAAATACTGGTATGATCTTCCCTCAGCAACTTCTTTACATTTCTCTCTCTTGGCTAAAGAAGACAAAAATAAATAAATGAATAAAGGAGTATATATTATATATGAATAAACTAAACAACTAATAATAATAATATTTTTTAAAGTTTTATGATAAACCGGGCTGAATATTCAAATCTGGACATTTCAAAATTAACTCTCATGCTGCCGAAAATTTGTGACATTATTCTTTGTTTCCAAACGTTACCTTCCCATTTTCTCTTATCTGAACAATTCTTTCGATTCGTCTTTTTCCCCCTCATTCTTTACTGCCATCCACGCGAGATTTTGCACAAACACTGTATCATCACATGGGGGTTAGGCCAACGGTCCTGCAGTGAATCCTGAAGCCTGGATACTTCCTTTCTTTTATCATTCTTCCCATTCTTCCTTTTAACTGATCTCCACAAATTCTCGTGCCCAATTTTACACACACACACACACACATATATATATATATATATTCAGCTCCTCTGCCATATGCATTCCCTGGATTCTGTCTACAACCTGCCCAGCAGAGGAAACGTGTCGATTCCACACATTGTTTGCACGTCACACGCATATATATATATATATATATATATATATATATATATATACATACACATACACACTGAATGGTTCCCAGTGATCAATTAATATCTTTTTCAATCACAAATCAGATAACCCATGACAAAGTATTGGTTTACGTCACTGTAACTTTGTTACGGGTTAGCTAGGTTCGAATCCTCGACTCGTCCACGTTTCAATTTCCAACGGATGCCTCCTTCGAGCGACTCTCAGTCTCGATTGCGATGGCATGGAATTAAAAGTGATTTGTGGTTGAAAAAGATATTAATTGATCACTGGGAACCATTCAGTGTGTATGTATTAACTTTCCCACGCGCACATACTATCCAATGCTCTATCATGGCGGAGGTGAGTTGAACGCGATATTTCGTGTAGGTGTATGTAATTCGAGCATACAAATATAAGATAGTCGTACTCAACTTATATCTCTCTTGATAGCGTATTGGTTTACGTCACTGTAACTTTGTTACGGGTTAGCTGGGTTCGAATTCCCGCATCGTCCAGGTTTCAATTTCCAACGGATGCCTCCTTCGAGCGACTCTCAGTCTCGATTGCGATGGCATGGAATTAAAAGTGATTTGTGGTTGAATATATATATATATATATATATATTCACCTGATATGAATTGCTAGTGTCAGCGAATATCATACAAATAATTTCCGACAGTCGTCCCAGGATTCGAACCAAGGTTTTGGCATCGAGCGAGACCTCGGTCCGAATCCCGGGGCGAACGTCAGAAATTATATATATATATATATATTCACGATCAGTTCCTCCTGCCCCACTCTATTCCACTCGCTGGACTCGCACAGATTCGTCATATATATATATATATATATATATATATATATATATATATATATATATATATCCATAATATAAACAGAGAGAGAGAGAGAGAGAGAGAGAGAGAGAGAGGAGGGAGAGGGGAAGGGATAGAGAGCAATATCTCTCGGGTTTATTACTGGTCTTGTTATGATGGGTGTGTGTGTGTGTGTGCAACCTGTTGAGCGAGGAGTCTCCCTGGCCGGACAGCCGGACAGCCAGCCGGCAGACCTGGGATCGATCCCTGTGGGAAACTCAAGGTCGACTCCATTCCTACAGAACTCGGGTGAACAGTGTGCGTGTGTGTGCGTGTATGTGTGTGTGTGTGTGTGTGTGTGTGTGTGTGTGTGTGTGTGCGCGCGCTTGCGCGTGTGTGCATGAGAAAGAGTAAAGCAGAAAGATGAAAAGAAAGAAGTGAAAACATGCGAGGTGAAGGAGGAGGAGTGAAGAAATGCACTGAGAAGGACAAGGAGAGAGAGAGAGGTAGGATTGTGAGAGGAGGAGGAGGAAGTGAAGGAGGCAAAGGAGATGGAGGAGAGAGGAAATACAATAGGAAGAAGTGGGATTGTGAGAGGAGGAGGAGGAGGAAGAGGTCGTGATAGAGAAGGAGGTAAGAAGAAGACTCAATTGCAAGAGGAGCGAAATAGTCTACGAACAAGTTGGCCAATGGGCTATGTCGTCGTCGCAGAAAATTAACTTAAGAATATCGGCAGATGTATTGATTCTTTCGCCTGTAATCACACAGTTGAATAATAAATAAATTTATTTGTCATATATGATAACCGATGTACAGTGATACGCACAAACACGTAATAAGTGTACACATGCGTATATACATTACGTAAGAATGTCTACACTTCCGCATTATATATATATATATCATACATACATACATATACCAAGGCTTTTTCCCCCTTACAAGGGGGGTAGCCAAAAAGAAAAAGGCATAAAATCATTCCCACCCATTCCATCCCTGAATACACTCCACACCCCTCCACCCTCCCTCTTATCTTAGCACCTCCTGAATGACGGGTCATCCCTGCACCTTGTCCACTGCCCTGGGTCAGAAGCAGTGTCGCAAGACACAGCACATCCACAGCAAGGCCGCTTCATTAAATCGGCGACCCCCCCCTCCGTCCCCCCATTGCATAAAATGAGAGGACGGGGAGAAAAAAAAATATATATATATACACATACACACACACACGCACATACACCACATTCACATGGCCAGACTCATACACAAACATGACTACTGAAGCAACCGCACACATCAAACCACAAACACATAACACACACACACACACAGTCAGTGAAGAAGAAAAAAAAAAGGTAAGACACGAGTAAGTCAGAGGCAACGGCATAAGGAGGAATGGCAACGGAATCGTCCAAAGTGGAGTTTCAAGTGAAAACTTGATCAAATATCTAAACTTTCCCGATGAATATACAGCAATGGCGCCGTCGCTATGAAAAGGAGGCGGTATAGACGACGAAGTTGTCAAATCTTCGGAAATGTTGCTGGCCAGGTACCAGAAATCAGGCAAAGAATTAGAAGCGACAAGCTTTTGACACTTATACGACACCGCTGCTTTGGCCCATCAAGGGATTTTACGTATTCATGAAAAAGAAAATGTGATGGGAATGCGTGTTTCTATACCAATACCCTTAGAATACTGACGGCATAAAAATTACGCCGTTGATGCATCACCTGTCACAGGCAGTCAAGAGGCCCCCAATTGATGATGGACGGACGACTTGAAGCTGGCCGCACGATTCCATGCATATTGAAAGGCGCGCGCGCCTCCGTAAACACACGTCTGCCTCTACGCACAAAAGTGAAGAAATATAATTTCTGTAATTTGCTGCCGATCGTTCACTGACGGTCCCACCATGACGCCGCTATCGGGAACTGTTTTGGTAGGAGTGCATGGGGAGGCGTGGCTCTCCCCCCAACTACAGGAATGTTGGCGTCACACATCATGAGATCTGGAGGGTCTAGAGGTCATCATAGTTTACACCAGGAGTACTCAACCTGGGGGTTCGCGAAGCCCCAGGTGATCGCGGGACGGTTTCCAGGGCTAATTAGATGACTAGCGAAAGATGACTTAAGCAATGTAATCTCCAGAGAAAGGACATTGTACATTGCTTTTGATGTTCATGCCTGACTGATGAATAAAGTCATTACAATTTGAGCCGTTTGATATTCACTGGGGTGCCATTGTATATTCAGTTATTCTTAACATATTACCAATCTATGATATGTGTCAGGTTAATGGAGGTACGGGTCGATGGTCTGAGGACTCTCGGGGTGCGTACAAAAGGTTGAGAGAAGACAGAGATGTTGGTGATTCTCCTCAAATGAGGTGCATTGAGGAGCAGGACGTTGTGGCCAGATGTTGGGTTGAGTAAGTTGGGTCCTCGAACGAAATGTGTCGTACAGCAAGTGACTACCCCCACCACAAGGGCAGGTGGGAGCGGTTGCCCAGTTGTAACATCGGATGGGTGAGACGAAAATGTCCTGTCGAGAAATGGATCAAATATTCTCTCTCACTATCTCTCTTTCCTTTTCCCTTTTCTCTCTCCTTCCCTCTTTATCCACGGTCTACCCTCTATTTTCTCACTCTTCATTTCTCTCTTTTGTTTCACATCGTGACGAGGACAGACGCCTGGAGGACCCTCACCATCGCCTTACTCGTTTTCACCAATTTCGAGACCAATTAATGGTCCCTCCCCTGATCATTATTAGTAATCAATCAAATACTTCATGAAAAATTAATAGTAATTTAATGTATTACTTTATGAGAAATGAATAGTATTTTAATGTATTACTTCATGAGTAATAAATAGTACTCTAATGTATACACCAGTGGGTGGCCTTTTCTCTGTTGTGCGTGTGTGGTGGGGTGGGGTGGGGGGGATTCAAAGAATGACTTAATCTTCGATGGAGAAAAAGACAGAAACAAGTTCTCCAGTTTCCCCCTTCTCCTGCACCCCGGCCCCGCCTTCTTATACCTCGTTTACACAAGACAAGTTGAGAGGCAAGTGAAGTGTGAAAGTTACTTGAAATGCTGAGGAGAGAGAGCAAGTACCTGTTCACACAGGCCACTTATCTTTGACTTGGCCTGTGTAAGCTTGTATTTACTCACTTTTCTCTCTGGTTCAAGTAACTTGCACACTTGACTTGCCTCCCAACTTGCCCCGTGTAAACGAGGCTTTACGAGAGGCACGGGCACATAACGATGGTATTCTCATCCACAAAGATCAAACAGCAAGAAGCAGTCGATTAATAATTTCTACTTGATCGTACCGCAGTGCCAAAAATAAAAGCAGTTCTACCTTTCTTGGCGGTGTCATCCACGGTCAAGTGTGGGGGAGGGGGTGGATGGAAGAATGTGGGTGGTTGTTGGGCTACTTCCACCACCTGTTTCGGGGCGCCCAACGCTGGTTGCTACGCTAAACAAGAGCTCGTCAATACAGCAAGACTACTTTACTCCCCTTCCCATCCACACGCCCGGCCTGCACCAACAAGGGAGGGGAGGGGAGGGAAGGAGGGAGGGAGAAAGGAAGGGGAAGATGGGCGTGGAAGGGCAAGAGGAAAGATGAGGCAAGGAAGGCAGGTTCCAAGGGGTAGAGGGGAAAGAGGGAAGGAGAGTGAGAAGGAGGGAGGGAAGAGGGAAGACGGATGATAAGAGGGAAAGGGGTAAGAAGAAAGGAGGGAAGAAGAGGAAGGTGGGTATGAGAGGGAGGAGGGAGGAGGGAGGAGGGAGGGAGGGAGGGAGGGAGGGAAGGCTGGAAAGTAGATAAAGGAGGAACGAAAGACAGATGGAGGGAAGGAGGAGAGAATGGAAAGAGGCATGAAGTGAGAGGAAGGGAAGAAGGGAGAGAAGAAATGTTGGCGAGAAAGACGTATCAGGATGAGGAAATGACCGGAGGCAAGAAGGGAGCAAGTGAGGGGGGCCAGGAAGGGAGGGAGGGAGGGGAGAGGACTGGAACAGGGGGCAGAAGTATTGGTAAGAAGGGCGTGGAAATGAGGGAATGAGTGAAGGAAAGGAGGTAGGTAGGAAGTGAGGGAGGAGGAGAAAAGGTGGAGGTGGAAAGGGGAGAAGTGGTAAGGAGTCAACTTGTGTCCATGACTGCCTTCGTCCCTTTACCGCTACCAAAGTGGATGGGAACGGGGGTGAAGGAACCTCACAAGCCACTAATAAAATAACCCGACGACAGCAATGAATGAAATCAAGAGTACCAACAGGCACGTGAGGGGATGACCCTTTGGAAAAGAGCGGCACCCTTACTAGGCTTTATTCAGGTTGTTCCTTTTCTGTTTGAGGTCAGTCGTTCTTATTCAGCTCAGAGACGAATCCTTTCGTTGTGTTTTGCGGATTTAGGCGTTACAGCTGTGGAGGTGTAGCGGGGGCAGCTGTGGCGTGCAGCAGAGGCGAAATTCTTTAGGAAATCTGCCTCTTAATGATCCTTCGTGAAGGTCGCCATTCCTGCACTCTAAAAAACACTCTCTTCCATTGAAACACACACACACACACACACGGTTATGGGATGGATGAAGGGGGGGTTGGAGAGTCGACGAGGACTTGATGATCAAACGTATTTTAGGTCACATTTTCATTCCATTAAGAGGGAGGAAGCCAAAAAATAAATAAATAAATAAATAAATAAATGAATAAATAAAATAAAATAATAATAATACATATATATATATATATATATATAAAATGAAAAAAATGAAATAAAATAAATCAAATATAAACATACATACAAAAATAAAAACTACACACGGTTTACATTAACTCGATAGTTTTTGTAGGTTAACCGGTTCTGTTTTCTTGGCAAATGGTCCACATTAACAATGGAACAAGGACATAATGATTATACAAATATTAATAACAATAATAACCATAACATGTGAGGGGCGTTATTTGGGTCCTAATGGGCGTAAATTGGGTGCGTGCTTTGACCCGACCATCCCCCCTCACGTGAGGGGGGTAGCCCCCCCTTCAGCATTCCTTATTATCATCATTACTATTATTATCTCCATCGTTACCATCACCATAATTGCTTGCCTCGATATGGGCCCCAGAGGTCCACTGTCGGGATTCAGTGTGTGTGTGTGTGTGTGTGTGTGTGTGTGTGTGTTTAATTAGTGCTGGGGCATTAACGAGGTTGAGAGAGAAAGCGAGTACTGTGGATAGAGAGACAGACAGAAGGACAGAAGAAGGAAGGGAGGAAGCAGAGGGGGGAGGGGGGCGGGATCACGTCGGGTGGCTTCGGCCGGAGGAAGACAGAGTCGTCTAATATTGGGCAAGAAGTCGTGGAACGTCCCAGGTTATTCCTCTGAAGCAATAAATTCTCCTTGAGGATTCTACTCTGAGCTAATGATAGACGATTGTATTCGACCACGAGGAACCCCCTCTCTGGAATTGTGTAAAACGAGTTCGAGATCACAGAACACATTAATTCGCCAGCAGGCCACGAAAACAACACGAAGAGCTTACACGGGGGGAAGGGGAGAGCGGGGGTGGGGAGTGGGGGAGAGCTAGTCATGGCGGGCGAGGGGGCAGAGTCGCCAGGTCAGTCAGTTAGTTGGCTGTCAGTTCTACGTGGTCGGTTGGAGAGGAGGCCAGTAGGTACTCGTGACTTAAGCTCTGCCGCGTGGCACTGTGTGTGTGTGTGTTGTGTGCAGTCTCGAGATCCCTTACAGTGACAGTGTTAGAACAGCGGGGTTCCCCAGGCCTTGCTCGGCTCATCGACATCGGGAACTTTCGTACAAAAGCAAACGACTTGACGTCATATCGGGTAATGAGTATTCCACCGTCTCGTTGCTCTCGTGATTTCAGAGAGAAAACTATAAACCGTTTATCTAAACGCGGTAAATTATTTTTTCTATTGTTAATTTCTTTGAAATTCATATTATCGATTACAGTTTTATTGCGTAATATTCTTTTTTCTTGACACCACTTTTTCTTTAACCAATTCCTTATTTTTTCAACCCCTGTTTTAGTTGAGACAGACTAACCTAATTTAATTTAACCAAACCTCGTCAACCACTTTGTGTATGCCTGTTGCATGATGAAAAACTGCAATTAAATTAAATATGAGAATTTCTGTCAAGCAATTAGGAAAAGTATAGAAAATGGACTCACTTTGATAAATATAATTACAGGAAAACACTGACGACATTCTTACATATTTCCACAATACCCACGACAGTAAGATTATTCCCGTTGTTAAAGAATTCAAATTTGTGTCAATGAACTCGTAGATGACAGTTACCGTTCTTACAAAATCTTCATATTTGTCACCAAACGATTTTAATCAGCTGAGTGAACTGCCCGGCCTTATTAAATAGACTGGTTCTGCCCAACGCCGCATCATTTTAAATAGAGTTGGGCACGGCGTCAAACTTAATATATTTTGTTCTTGGCAGACGCATCATGATTGAACTTGGGCACAGTTCGGTATCTCCTCTGTGTTGCCACTCTGCCAGCGGTGGCACTACTTGCGAGTGGAGAGAGAGAAAGGGAGAGGGAGAGAGTAAGAGAGAAAGGAGGAGGAGGAGGAGGAGAGAAAGAGAAGAAAGATAAGAGAAAAAGAGAAGAGAGGAGAGAGGAGGAGGAGGAGAGAGGGAAGAGAGAGGAGGAGGAGGAGGAGGAGAGAAAAAAGAGGGAGAGAGAGGGAGAGGGAGAGAGAGAGATAGAGAGAGAGAGAAGAGAGAGGAAAGAGGGTATGAAAATAGGGACAAGTACGAGTACACTCAGACGATCGCATCCTATTATTTGAGAGCGAATTTGACGAGCAAGTGGCTATTTCATGGAAACAGGAAGAGGCACCTAACCTGCCTATATCCCCCCAAGGCCTGATGACGGGCTTATCACACTGGGGGGCTTTCGCCACGGGCTTCACCAGCGCCGACCATTGACAGTTCGTTTGAGTAAAAAACGACTTCGGTCACAATATCCTATTTTCGAATTTCCAAGTATCAAATAATATTTTCTGTCATGTATTATGGCAAATCTGAATGACGAACTAAGAGATTGTAAACCTATACGAATTTTAGGCATACTGCTGAAAGGTTCTTAGAGAAGTCTAGTTATTCACGAAGGTGGATAGACCTGCTTGGCGACGGTCTGAATGACAAGGAAAAGCACCATCAGGTAAGGAAGGGATTCCCGACCACCAGTGGGGTGATTATCTTTAATGCCCTTCCCTACAAAATCTTACGTCTAATCTGGCTCTCGTTAGGTTATCCAGGTCTTCTTTGTTGTATCCCCTTGTTAGTGAAGGATTTAATACGACTAAAAGTGTAAAAAATCCCGTGAAATAACGAAATATATATATATATATATATATTATGTATGTGTGTGTGTTTTTTCGACGATAAAATTGATATAAGTCACTGACATTTACGGGTTCCTCGCATTTCAACTAGCATACAGTGCCAACTAATGTCCAAATTTTGAAATTAACCTAAGCCCAGCTCCCCCCTATTTACAGAACTATTTTAATTTTATAATAATGTGGAGATGGTAAATTAGGTTATTGGGATGGGTTGGACACATGGAAAGAATGAGTGGTGAACGATTTGTAAAAGAGGCGTGGAAGGCAGAGGTAGAGGGAGTGAACATGAGAAGACGACCGAGGATGAGATGGATGGATGGATGGATGGATGGGGTGAAGGGGGCGTTGAGCAAGGAAGGGAGAAGACACGAGATAGGGATGAGTGGAAAATGACTGTGGATGGATGATGCTGTGATGCAAGGAAGGGAGGGAAGGGGTATGGAGTGGTTATGTGTGGATGATATTCTGACGCAGTACGAAGGGATTTCTCCGTCTGCTGCATGAGGGGACGGACTTGCTGTGGATGTACTGTGTCTTGCTGTATTGCGTTTGACCCAGGGCAGTTGGCGGATGCAGGGATGACCCGTCATCCACGAGGAGCTGAGATGGGACGGGTGGTGGAGCGGAGTGAGATGGGTGAGAATAGATGCGTACGTGCCTCTGACTTGGCTACCTCCCGTATAAGAGGGAAAAAGTTCTTGCTATATAAATAAATAGAATAATGTGGATCGATACATAACTTTGACGTAATGTTAGGCAAAAGTTAATCCAAGAGAGCGCTGAATTAACAGTAGCCTAAACAATCCACTTTCAACAATTTCTTGGTATTTTCACTGTAAACGCGATGGTACGAGGCGGGTGGCCAACGAATTACGGTGAACAATAATACACATTTCTCTTATTGACAGTGCAAGACCAATTACCAATAGTATAAATTGCGCAAACTAATCGAGTTGTGTCATTCACGTTGCCGGACGTCCACTCCTTCGGGAAAAGCGATCGACGACGCTGGGCAGCAATTTGCCCAAGAAGCAAACGATAACGGTCCCCCCCCCCCGCAAACCATTATATTAACAACAACAACATAATACTAAGAAAAAAAAGTCTTCATCAATAACACTCCGAAGCAGTTCATGTGTTATTATCTTCTGTGAAGTAATCCATCATACGAGGAGAGGAGGACGAGGAAGAGGTGGAGGAGGAGGAGTAGGATGATGATGAAAAGGAGTGGCAGCAATTCTAAAACTTTTGAGAAGATAAATTTTGTCTTACGTCTTCCTGCTATCCGGACTACCACACAGACGATTTTGTTTGTTTGTTATGGCGTTAACTGACCAGGCCTATCAACTCTTTATCTTTAGTTTTGAAAGGATAAAAATAAAACGGCTCAACAATTTTCTGCGGTGTGTGGATGGTCGTCAAAAGATAAAAATTCACAGTAATAATAATAATAATAATAATAATAATAATAATAATAATAACAATAATAATAATAAAATTAGAATAATATTAATAACAATATTAAAAATCATCGTGATTTTGAAGCCGAGCCATACCATTGTGCCGCACGCCATCGTCCACTCTCGACTTCAGAGACAAGTTCCGTCGCGCCCCCCCCCCCCATGCTCAATGTCAACATACTCCTGCGTCGCCTGAGCGCAAACTGAGGCACAGGCGACGCAGCACAGAGCAACGGTAGACTTCCTGTTGCTGAATCGAGGCGCAGTTTGAACTTCTCCCTCTCACTTGAAATGCTCCTGCATTAACCTCTCCTGGAGCATTACAGAGAAAAGTGAGAAAAGTTCAAATTGTACTTCACCAACAGAGTTTGAGCTTAGGCTAAGATCACGAGAACAGACGGTTTTTGACTGAACAAGAAATTTACGAGGATCGAGATGGGTGGAGGCATCTGATGACGAGGCCGACGGCTGACAGTGAGAAAGAAGTGAGAAAGGGTGCATCCGTGCAGAACTACATTCCCGAACGGATTACTGGGGGGATTTTTTTTTCAAAGCCAGATGTACAATACTCATCTATTACTCTACATTTCCACAATGACCATGAACGCACAAGCCTCTCTCCCTCTCTCTCTCTCTCACTGAAGGATTTGGTGGGCTACATTGTATAGATTGCAACGTCCGGCTCTAGCGCACTGCACCGACTCACTTTTGGCGAAGAAATAATCACACGTTCCTGGGCAACGAGCCCTCTTTCGACACTGGAACATAAAAACGTAAGATGGAGGAGACTGCAGACCATAGGGCCTACACTAGACAATTCAATGTCCATGACCACCTGTCATCCCCATCCATAAAGTTGTCTAACCCTTTCTTAAAACAACCGATAGCTTCAGCACTCACTCTTACATGGTCACTAACAAATCGATTCCATTTCTTGACAACCCTATTGGCAAACAAGTTCTTGTCTATTTTCTTCTTAAATCTAAATTTGTCAAATTTAAATCCAGTACTACGAGTCCTGCCCTAGTGTCTTCATATGATGACCTTGTCTCCACCACCCTTGTTAAAGCCCTTGACCCATTTGAATACCTCTATTAGATCACCCCCAGTCACTAATCTCAGGACGTGGTTTCAATGTAAGGACACACGGGGTCTCGATCCGCCAGCGGAAACAAGGGCCCCTGTGTTCACACTAGCGGAAACAGTCTCGTGCCAAACGACTTTATTCAGCTAAGGGATCTCAGGACCCCGTCCACAGGGCCCAGACTTACAAATGACACCTTCGTGAGAAAAAAAATAATAATAATAAAGACAAATTAACAGGGTGGAGGAGCCAATGTTTACCAGGAACAACCAAACCAAATAAAAGAAAAAATAAAAGAAAATAAAATAAAATATGAAATAAATATGTACAATCATATGACCCATTGTGACACCTGTCCATCACTCCTGCGAACGACAGAAAAAAAAATAGTTTTCTTGTGGGTCTCCGTTCGATGCGCCAGCTGCTGGTGGTGTGCAGGCAGGCAGGCAGGCAGGCAGGCAGGCTCAGGCAGGCAGGCAGGCAGGTTCAATATGTACCCATTTGCAATAATGACACAACAAACAACTTCAGCCTCGCGACAGGCTGGGCCTGCCTACCTGCATGCTAGCCTAACCACTAGACTCTGCAGTTCTGAATTCAACATACGATAGAAAATAAAATAAAATAAACGAATAAATAAGTATGCACATAAATAAATACATCAGTGAATTAAGATGTATATTTTATATATATACACACATAAACGATTAGTAAATATTACATCATTCCTACGACCTTTAAGTGAATCAAAATTAGGTGGCATCTGAAAAAAAGAGGAAAAAAAGAGAAAAAAAAAAAGAGGAAAAAAAAAACTGTCACCGTGCCTCAGAAGTCATTCAAGAATATTCTGGTACTCAGTACGAAGGCTGTAAATTAAATAGGTGGCTAGGCTTGTAAGTTTATGGGTCATGCTTCGTTTGAATTGCAGAACTTGGCGTCTGTTACAACATCAGTTATGAGTTCGGTCAACAGACCGAGATGTAGTTATTTCAAAGCCTTCCTTATGGGAAGCGACCTCAAATGAACATCATTACAACACGCATTAAAGCATACACCTGTTCAAGAGGTTTACGATCCTAAATGAACCAATATTAATATAACTTCGCGTTCCTTTCCACGAATGTGATTATGAAATCTAAATTTAGTATACAAATTCTGTCCACTTTAGTTGAAAATGTTGTCTGAGGCGACATGACGTCACGTACCTTTCAAACGTTGTGACGTCATACATAAGCCCTGCACGTGGGCATATTTTTGTTCACCGAATTTCTAAGATTTAATCTGTCACTCCTGGTTTTAAGCCTCCATTGAATTATCATAACCATTCCTTTCACATTTTTTCCCAATTTTACCTATTTATTTTCATCATTTTTACTTCCCGCGACAAGACAGCATACACATCTTACATCTTTACCGTTGGAACCAGTGGATGGTTTATGTTTCTTTTAATCTTCATTTTTTCTTTTAATCACGATTTACATCTATTCACAAATTCAAATCATACTTTCGTACTATATTTTCCTGTTCATATTTTTTTCTGATTCCCACCTATAAAATCCACACACATCTATACGTGTATGTATATATATATATATATATATATATATATATATATATATATATATATATATATATATATATATATATTCAAACTTATTACCCTCTTTCAGGGAAAATTAAAATCAGATATGAAGTAATTTTCTCTGAAAGCGGGTAATAAGTTTGAATTCTATTTATGTGCTACTACATCACGTTACTCTAATATTATATATATAAAGGAGTGCGCACATGCAAATTACATAATCTTCCAACAAGTTCAAGTGATTGAACTAATATATCGTATTAACTCTTACCTAATCTAGTCAGAGTGGATGAAGATAAATGACCAAGGGAAACGCGAAGGTCGAAAAGTTTGTCGCTGTTGGTCAACGCGCGGCGGCCAATAAATCAGAGGCGACGAGGCGAGACTGACCAATGACGAGCGGCCGAATTCACTGTCGACGTTACGTCATCATATCTCGCTTCGTGTCCATCGAGAGTACAATGACAATGAATTACGACGGCAAAATAAGCCGGCCTATATATCCATAACGAGCTCAGATGCTAAATGTCAAGTAAATACATTACTGTATATCAATAAAATTAACTAAAAATATATATAACCGAGTAAGTCATAAAGTATTACAGCACAATACCTACGTGCTTAACCATCTGCTATTTTCTTACTTAGACCCAGCCAGACGATTCAGTACCGACGGGAATCTAATTTTATTCTGGTGAATGGCAGGCAGCCACCTGCACTAAACTGCACTGTAGCTCTTCATGAGCGAAGAGGGCAAAATGCATCTCCACTGACGCCTTCCGCATCAAAAGTACTCAATTCATTATGTTTAATGAACGACCAAGCGATTCCAGTCGTCTCACATAACCCATCTCATCGTACAGAGACATCAGGTCTATTCTAAAAGTCGGCAGTGAATTACTCTAGCCCAGGCTATCTAAGCAAACAGGGTAATGGTGACAGTTTGAGTTACAACTAAGCGAATCCTGGAGTAAATTCTTGTTTACGGCGCGTTTGCCCGAGAGAGTCCCACTCTATTCTACCAATAAATCAATTAAGGGGGGGAAGGGGGAGTAGGAGACTGGGTAGTGGTGGTGGTGGGGGGAGGCGATGAGGTATAAATGAAGTGGGAGCTGCAACACTCACCACTCTCCAACAGCCCTATAGATCGTCCTGGGCAAGCTCCCAGGTAGACACATTTCTGTTCCTCCATTAAATCCCACACCCGTTATGTAACCCCCCAACCTTTTCTAGGATCATGAAACCCGATCTAAGGTCCTGCAAGACCTCAGATCTCACGAGAAGTTCCTCCCACCATCATCGCTTCGAGGTACTCCTTCCACCTTCGCTCAAGTGCTCTAATTTTTTCTTTTTTTGAGGTGCTCCTCCAACCCCCGTTTCGAGGTGCTCCTTCAACCTTCGCTTCGAGGTGGTCCTCCAGCCATCAGGTGCTTCTCCTCCTGCGTCGCGGACATGGCGGACTCGGCCTCTTCAGGTGAGTTGAAGTTACTCCTTGATCTCTTGATCTCTTCAGACTCTCTTCAGACTTTCAACTCTCGTTCTTGTAGCTGTTTCCGTTGTAACGGTGCCACAATCCAGTCGTCAGGCGTTGGCTTTCCGCATTCCAGCAACACATGGCTGCCACGGATCCTCACTTCCCATTTGATTCTGTTCCATTCACCTCCGTGGCCATTGGGGATTAAGGGGAAGTAGTTGCTCCCTCCCCCTCAACTCATACGTGTTCGGAACTTTGTCGGTCGTCACGTATAATTTCGTTAGATTTTAAAGTAATAGAATACCAGTGTATGCTTGAGGAAAGTCAAAATAGGATTCATGTGGGTAATGTAAATATATGCTTATGCGGTCAATTTGAAGTGTGTATTTTGGTATAACCCTGTATCATTTAAAAATAGGTGTATCATATCTTAATTTTGCCTCCCCAACAAAAATTCCTGCGGACGCCAATGTCCGTGGCGAGCAGGTTTGGGATGAACTATGTCGAGGATTTATGTGGAGACAGGCGAGGTGACGTACACCACAGAATACGAGGAAAGGGGAACAGATGCATCACGCAGAGGTACGGCCGGTCCATTCCCTAAGCCGATACACATGTGGGCAGAAAAAGACGAAGGTTGACAGAGAGAGACTCAAAGACAAGTGCTGGTAGGTACGGCACACATGCACACGCGCACAACCACAAACACGCAAGCAATACATACGCACACACACGCTTACACACACACACACATGCACGTATATACATTCATGTACGTAAACATATATACACCCAGTGGTATGTTTGGATCAGTTTGAGGAAGCTACCCCAAAAGGTTGACCTTTTGAGGCAAAGGTCAATCTGCAACCACTGTGGAATTCACTGTAAGAACCTATGTGACCGTTGGATATGTATTCGATCATTCATTTACAAACACGTCAAGAAAAAAAACTCAGATTATATAACTGTGAGGGCTACCGTCTCGTTCTCCATTCTGTGCGAATTAATATATCAGAAAAACAAGAGCGACTGCGTATATACCGTACATATATATATAGACATTAATACACACGCACATATGCGTGAGCAAACACGCACGACCCCTCCCCCACCCTCCCCCTCCTCCGGGGGGCCCAGGCTGGAGACTGAGAACCAAAACTTAATCGCTTGATTGTGGACCTCGCGGCGATCAAGGCCACAACCAATACATACATAGTTCCCTTCCCATAATTACAATAAACACGAGACACAACTAAGTCTGACATGCGCCGGTCCCCAATACACAGTCACACACACACAAACACGTACATACACACACACTACTCTTTCAACGTGGTAATGCAAACCCAGTTACTTAGAAATGGTGCAAAGCCAGTTATGGAATGAAGTGCATCTTTTACGCTTGGTTTTCTGTATGTACCTGGGCACATGATCATGTAGTCACTGGAATGGTAATCGAGACGGCAGCATTTCCACCTCCACAATTTTCTAATGGGGGTGGGGGGTCACTTTCCTGTGTTACCATTTACGAGTCTAACAGCTGTAAATAACGCTCAGGTACTATGAAAACTGGAGAAAAAAATCAAGGCCCGTCCGAGAAGGATACTTAGATCCTTGTGGGTGGGAAGGCGGAAAACAAACACCAAGACATAAGATTGAGTATCGCAAAAATACATCAAGTTAAGTGTGTTAGTTAAAATCAAAATGAGGTCTATCAGGGAAAAGTGGAGTTGGGGGGTCGGTGTAGGAAGACTGATCTAACGTGTCTCAATGCCGCTCTCCACCCACACTGACACTCCTCCTTCTCCACCTCCTCCCTCCACCACACCCCTTCCTCCCTCACCTGACAGACGGTGATCCGCGAATACAGATGGTTCGGTGCTAGTTTAGCGTGTGATCTATTTGCCGCTTGTGATCTGCGATAATATAGATCTGCCTACAGCGTGTGATCTACATGCCGAACATGATCTAGAACAATGCAGATTTACCAAAGCGAGTGATCTACATTCAAATGTGATCCCACAATTGCATTGCCTTTCGTTTTTATAACAAGTTGATGTATCTATTATTTTCAAAATATAAAATGTCACATTTTCGGTCGTGTCTCTTTGCACATTATATTAAATCGTCTTCATTACTATTTTTAAAACATAAATCACACACTTCGGGTGAATCATGCACATAGATCAAATGCTTTAATGGAGATTACACACTAAAGGAGAATCGTACAGGTAGATCACATGCTAAAGTAGCAACGATAGTTCTCTCTATTAGAAATGTCTTAAAACAATAAAATCTCCAATACTCGGAATGGAAACGTCTTGGAAAAAACAACAACAAAAACAACAGAATATCATAAGAGGTTTCTGCTATCCATATTACGGAACATTTCATAAGGATTACTGGATATTTCCGAATTATAGATACCTCAGATAGAAAGATAATCTATAACTTTCTTGAGAATTATTGCTACTGACAAAAGAACGCTATCGTAGTAAAGAACATTTCAGATAATAAATATTTACCCTTCCCCGCGTACAGGAGGGGGGGGGGCAGAGATCTTAATGAAATATCCTAGGGATTACCAGAACCGAAGGAAGATTGACACCCAGTAAAGAAGGAGCTTGTCGGTCGTGATGGTCTTCATGTAAAATTCTCGCAGGACTAAAATCCTTCCCCCATCTTTTTATTGCTGCCATTTTCTTTCGTTTGTTTTCTTTCCCCATCAGCCTAACCCTGCTAGGGTAGTCCCCACACCCACACCCACACACACACACAATTAGCCTCAACTCAATCACCTTCCCTAACTATGAAAACTGGATCACGTGACCTATTGCTGTATTTAATCCTTTGTATTCCTTTGCATGTACCAGTATCATCCACACCCCCTAAGTACACGTTTTGCGCCTTCCTACGGGTCATATTCGCGAGGGAATGAGAGGGCGTGTGGGCTTCTCCACCCCCCTCCCCACCCCCACGCCCTCATCGACCGCCCACCACCCAGCCCACGGTGTGCACGCGCAATACACCCAGTTGAGCAAACTTTCACCGAATTCTTCTTTTTCTGTGAATAACATTCGTTCCCTCGCGCGACAGGGTTGTCTTGTGTACACGCGAGGCATAAAAAACAACGTTATTTTGTGAACATCGCTCTTGCCCTTCAAGTCCATCAACACGCATTCATACCCATTGCCAAGGTCGACGCTGTTACGCTCTCCCTCATGGCCCAGGAACGAAAGCACTGTCCGCTATGGGCCAAAAAGACGACTCAGTTGACGTTGGACGTCATGTAGGAGAATAGAACTGTCAGACCATCAGTCAGTGGGTGCTCAAAGGGGAGGGACAGGCGTGTGTGTGTGTGTGCGTGACTAAACTCCCCCACTCTCGTCCACTACCTTTCTTCTCTACCATGACTGGCTTTGTCTTCATCAACGTGACTGAATTATTGCTTTGCAATTGTCGGGTTTAACTGAATCATCATTTTCATTTTTTCATTTTTTGTTTCGTGTCAGCGTGCGCTTTTCGAATTGTCACTCCAAAGGTTGAGAGAATATATATATATATATATATATATATATATATTTGCAGTTAATTCATTCGTGTCCTCAAGAACGATTGATTTAATTTTAGATATTTTATTCTGGCTATTATCAGCCGATTTTACTTTGGGTACAGGAACAATCGGGCAGTATGACGTCAGTATGAGTATGCTTTTGAAGCTTTCTCCTCTAAGACGAAAAGAGATAAAAATGAAAGAAAAAATAAAATGAAAATAAATTTTAACTTCTACTGACTCCTTTCTGCAACTTTCACCACCCCCTACTACGACTACCTCTTAGACTTCGTTCACACTAGCGGTTTCAACCGCCGCGGTTCAATTATAGTGCAAGTCATTGGAGGTGTTCAGACACAGCCACATAATTTTCCTCGAACATGCAGAACCGCCGCAGTTTCCGCGCGGTTCAAACAGCTAGTGTGAACAGGTCCTTATGCGCGATCGTCTCCAAAGGGCAGAAGCGCTGGTTATTACCCAGGAAACAGCTACCACGGGGTCCTACAGAGATGAATAAAATACCCAGTAGCAGTCAGGTGACGCGCATCCAAGATATTACTACTTGGCATCCTTATTTGGGTAAGCGCGTTGGTTGTAGGTTCGGTTAAAATGATCATCATCATACTTTTCAGCTCGAAGCAAAAACAACCCAATTTAAAAACAAAGAATGAGTACTCTAGACAATCGTTTGACGATCATCACTGAGCCGTGAACGATCATCGTTGAACGATATATAATCGCACCGAGTAAATGGTAGCTGGGCAAAAGTAAGAGTCGGCAAGGAAGGGGATGACGTAAATTACGCCATCAGCCATCCGTCTTCACATGTAAAAAAATAAATAAAAAATAAAAAATAAACGCAATGCCATCTTATACAGCAAGGGAATAAATCATTCGCTTGCATCTATTGATAGTAAAAGAGTTTTTAATTCATATGTAACAGAAAAAAATATTCGCCAATTAAACTATATGACAGTCTCCTCCATTTTTGTTACAATGTCGAGGAATTAGTTCTCTCAACTATACATTCGTCTCCAGAAGTTCCCTTTCCACCCGTGCAGAACTACATACTATGGCTAAGGTTCGAAGTCGCCCACAACTGAGGTTCTACAGATTAATGTAGTGTACCATTCACTTTTTCAAAATAACGAGGTACTCGTTAGGTTTGTCTCTCGGTTGAAAGTATTTTGGCGGGAAATGGAAGGGGCGATACTTTTCTTTTGTAATTTCGGTGTCATAGCCCACTAACGCCGAGGGCTAGCCAAGAGCAACATACCCTCTGCTAAATAAAAACATCTGGTTTTAGCACGAAAATATGTCTGAAAGTGCATTTCTGTGGTGATGAATTTGACATAGCCGACCCCTCGCGGGTGATCTTAAAATAGTGAATCGTAACACATTAGCACCATGATGAAATGCAACTTTGCGCTATAAAGCAAGTAGAGTAACCGTTCATAAAACTTCGCAATAACCTCCATTATACAAAAGTAATGAGCAGATTAAAAACGTATTATTTTTCCCAGGGAGCCGGGATAATCCCGGTTCTTGAGCTCATAAATACGCAGATTTCAGCGCGCTTGTAATGCGACATGACGTCATCATGCGACATGGCGTCATTAACGGTCCGCAAAAATATTTTCGCCTTTGTACACATTCCGCCTCCCCTTTGCTACTGAAGCGGTGTGTCACGGAATTTAATTAAATAGTCTGGCGGTACCCAGGGTAATAAAATAAGTGCCACCGTACAGACAAAAGAAAAGGCAACCACGGTACCACAGAAGTCTGGGCAAAAGGAAAAATGAAGGGGTCATCATGAGCAGCGTAAAGACGCACAATACACACCCTTCTGCAAATGTGAGGGCGCCCCCTCCTCGGCACACGTAATTCAACAAAGGAGCATAATTATCACTGCTGCCTCGACCACGCAAGGTCACACTAACTATAATATCACATAACCGTCTCACCAGGCTGCAGATCGACCTAGCCTCTCCTACTGACTACACAATACAACTTTAATTAACATAAGTTTTCTTCCTTCGAAAAGTTCGATATTTATACCTCTGAACAGAATAATTACTTTGACTGTTGGTGGAACAAATATATCAAACATCATTCGGGGAGTTTGTTGAAAGGAATAGGGGAAGGCAAGACAATATGAAAGGACAAAAGAGTTAAGTCGACGGTTGGGACAAATGACCTTCTGGCATGGAACGGGAGGGCAAACGACTCGTTGCACAAGGAACGTGCAACGGCAGTGTATGGGCACAAAGGTACGTAAAAGTGGAAAGTAGACCTAGAGGAAATTAGATTTAGTCTTATAAACTCCTTAACCTCTTCCCTATGATAGGAACCTTTACGGATTTTGTAATAGCAGGAGATTTTATTCACGAGATGGCAGGAATCCCTGTCTCCAAGAAGCACACGCACCCACACACACACGCCAAGGTGGTTGAACATATCGTATTCGCATGGGTGATTTGCATCTCGAATACAGAAAATCCAAAACAAATATTTCATGGCTTAAAATGGGACGAAAAAACAGATATATTACATATAACTTAATACCGTCACGCACAACTAAATGAATACACATTTTCCTGTAAGAGAAAAGAAAAATTTCATGTGCAAACACACACACACACGCGACCTTGCAAGTCCCTCCCTCCTTCCCTCCCTCATGACGGGGCCAAGGTCAAGAAATGGATCAAGATTACAAGATAGCACACAGGCAGGCCCACGGAAAGACCCGTCTGATGCCAAGTATTTCATCGTCTTTCGCAAACAAAGTTAAAGAAGCGGGATGGAACGAAGTTCATCAGCACCGACAAAGCCCCCCTGCCCGGGTCCAGTAAACAAGCCAAGACGACAATGCAGTCTAAGGCAAGATAACGCGAGACGGAGAGGGGGGGAGGGGCGAGGTTAAGATGAATGGTCAAATCAGGAACGGTATGTGCCTGGGGGGCAACGAGGAAGACAATTACAACGAAACATAAGCTGGGGGCATATTTATCATAAAATAGAGCCATGTAGCAACGTGGGATAGCAGGGCGACATGACGTAGGAAGTCTAATACAGAAGCGAAAGGAAACATTTTGCAGACGACATGACGTCAGAAGACTGGCATCTTCCCTACCCATCAACTTATTTCCACTTTTCTTTTCCTCCTCCTCCTTCCTTTCCCCCACCCTCCTCTCTCTCTCTCTCTTCCTCACCCTCTATTCTCCTCTCATTTCCGCTGCTCCTCCTCTTATTTACCCTTCTTTTCTTCCTCGATCTCCGAAAAAAGTCTGTGATAATGACTGTTCGTTCACCTATGACCTTTACCCTACTCATACACACACAAACAGACACATTGTATATTTCACGTACGCGGCACAGTAGTTGACCATAAATCCAACACTAGGGCTGCGACATTATATGGATTAATCAAAACTCACCTAAACGAATGAAGGGAAGAGAAGAGGAATGATTCACTGCTGTCGTGGATCACGTGCTGGGACAGTGATCGAAATTCAATACCCTCCCGAACGAAAGCTCGGGAGTTCACATGGTCCGACCTACATGACACACACATCCCCTTTGTTCAAGGGGGACAGTAACACCTTAAGTGTTACGTAGTGAAACTTTTCACCACCTGGGCGGTCTCCAACACCGTGAGCCAGCTTTTAATCAGGGAAACGCTTACACGGTACCACAGCGCTGTAGGTTCGTGACGCTATCTCCTACTCCATTGTGTGTGTGTGTGTGTGTGTGTGTGTGTGTGTGTGTGTGTGTGTGAGCATTTTGTGCACACTGTTCTAACAGGGAGACTAGAAATGTTATACATTTTCTACTTAAAACAATTTCCATCAATATTTACCATAGCAGATCAAATACTGAAGAGTAAATTGTGGGTGCCCACGCGTCAAAATTATCGACCCCGAAAAAGGTGACTAACTGAAAATCCCACCATTAATCTCATTCACTAATTAGTTGGTCTCGGGTGTTGTTGCCATCGACGTCAAAATACTGTAATTCAAAAATATTTCTTCTTCGGTGATATTACAAGCATCTCATTGAACAACTGAGTGGAATGCCTTACAATTCAGCCAACAATCAGCTTGATGAGGTTTCGTTGTTTATGGTCATTCCTGCTCGCTCCTGACTTTGTATCTGCAGATGGTGTTACGTACGGATTTTAGAGGTCTTTCATTCTGCGCGCCGTAGTCTTTCATTTTGGTATTAGTTTTACCCAACCTTGTGATTTACATATACCACATTACTCAGGCAAGGATTTAAAAGGGCTTTAATTATGCACAGCGTGGGCATTCAATCGTATGTTTTTTTTTCATGAACTTATGATATATTGCCGCCTTATGGCGCCCACGTGATCGATTCCTCCTTGGGAGTAAGAAGGCCGGGGACGATCCCCAACGACGTTTGGTAACTGCAATTCGGACCCGTGTGAAATGTCCATAAAGAGTCCCCTGGGTCACATCGTACGTCTGGCAGCGCGTGGGGCAGGTAGATGCTAAGGTTCGTGTGAGGTTTATTAAGATGAAACTATCAAACGTCTGTATGTGTATGTATATATACACGAATGTATATATGTATGTGTGTAGAATACGTGTACATGTATCTACTCGTATGTGTATGCACTGAATATATGTATCAATGTATAGACGTATCTATGGGAGTATGTATATGGACATACTGCATGTACCATTGTTTGTATGTATGTATGTATACACTGTTATGGTTTTACGAGCCCCAACCAATACAACAGGAGACCGATTAACCTTGCAACAAGAGTCTGTCTACCCGACGACAGAGCTCCCGGGTCCCGAGGGGGCCAAAGATCTGTCAGAGAAACCGTATCTGTCAGCCTCGACCAACTCTACGAAGTCGACGGTTGGTGTCCAAGAACCCCCAGGACGAGCTTCGGTCTCAGACGGATCTGAGTTGAAATCTTGACGAAGACGACACCAACCCACAGGCTCCTAAGCTATCAAGACGATGGTATGAATGTATTTAGTATAAAAATATACGTACACTGTGTACGAGTCTTTTTAATTCAGGTTAATTGGTTTGTGTGTGTGTGTTTGCTTACGCGCGCGCGCGTGAGTTGCAAGAAAAGCCAATGTATCACTACGGCGCCATCAAAGAAAAAGAAATAAAAGAACTTTTACACAGGGGTGACTATAAACTTGAAGCACTCTGAAGACTCGTACTGGTTCAAGAAGCTTCCTGGTTCATACTTGCAAATATATGCGTATACAAGACCCTGACGAGTTAACTTGAAACTAAAATAGTACACCTGTCCTTGAGACCACAATCAGAGTATGCTCCCACGGACTCAAATAACACGACATAAGGCCAATCTTCCCACTACTCGAGTCAGAAAGAACAGTCTAATTTCTCCAAAAGAGATGGACTAGATGCGCCCAATCGCGCATAATTACAGAACGGAATAAATCATGCAAGACACTGCTAGTTAAGCTTAATCGTTACCACAAGGCAATTACCAACGACGCAGCGTCTGAGGAAATATACGATGACATTCTTGCGCCCGGGGGGGACATGATTATACTTGACGCCCCACTGTGACAACAGAAACGTCTGTTGTTGCGCCTGGAGAGTGATGTGGAGTGGGTGAGGAGTTCTCTTGCGGAGGAGACCCAACCTGACCCAGGATGATGAATAATCAGGACTTTACGCATATATATGACTTCGTTGTTGATCGTTCTGTGCATTGCACAGTAGATCCCTTATAACTGATATTACTTTTGTTTTGCTATATATATATATATATATATATATATATATATATATATATATATATATATATATACATATACTTCCTTGTGTATGATAAGTGTCACATATAAAAAGCACGTTAAAGTGTTGATTAGTGCTTAATATCAAATGCAATATTGGAATACCAAATCTCAATTGATTCAGCTGCACTACTATTTTCTATCTGTCACTCCATTAATCCAAGCTGATAAGTGTATGTGCAAACACGCACGCACGCACACACACACAAATAAAGCCCAACACCTTCCTACTACATGCACACTCCATCCTTACATTAAATCCCACGTGTCAGAGGAGAACACACACACACACACACACACGCCTCTGAGTCTCGCCGAAGGTTACCCACTGAAATGGAGGTTATTGCAATGTAACAGACCGCAATACTCTAACCTAACCTAACCGCACCGCACGCAATGCCCCACAGACAGAGACGCAAACACACACACACACCCACACCCACTTGCGTGCGCCGGCAGGTCCCGGCGATTATCCCAAGGCCACAAGCAGCGGCGTCGCGTGATATGTGGTAGCTCAGCCCCGCAATTCTATTACATAAAAAAAAAAGGCCACGACGGGGATTATATTGTGGGGCTGGAAACCTACATTACTTCAACTCCACCCACGCTTTGGGGGGAGGTGAAGTTGGTTGCAGTCTGCTGCACTGCACGGTGGGGAGACGCGTCCCCCCCCCCATCCCTCCCTATTTCCTCCCCAGGATGGGTTGTTAGCCTAAGGGGGGACCTTAACTTTGACATAAAGACATCGCCCGCTTTCATCCGGTCATGCATAGAGGGCTTTAGTGCATGGTTGGAGTGTCCATGTAGAATGAAGGCCCTGGCATTCTTTTGTGTGCATGTGCGTGCGTGGGTTGTGTTGTCTGCACAAGCCATTGGGCAAACGTAATTGATGTCACCATAGGTCTTGGTACAAAGGAATAACGAAACGTATGGTCAATTGGCACTAAAGAAAAACATGCTAATCTTAAACTCCTACTAACGCTAACATATCCCAGAACCACGAGATCCCAACCTAGACTACTCTCTCAGTTGCCAACCGACCTCAAGTGACGGATATATTGGATATACATGGCGACTACGTATGAAACGTCACTCCTAACATTCATTTTTGCGTCCGTCCCGGAGCTTTGAACTCGGATAAGCCTGAGCGCAAACTGAGACGCAGGCGACGCAGCACAGAGCAACGGCAGCAGACTTCCTGTTGCTAAATCGAAGTAGAATTTGAACTTCTCTCTTTCACTTGAAATGCTTCTAGATGTACCAACTGCTAAGAGCAATCCAAGTGAGATAGACGTTCAAACCGCACTTCAATTCAGCAACAGGAAGTCTGCTTTTGCTCTAAGCTGCGTCGCCTGTGTCGCCTGCGCCCCAGTTTGCGCTTAGGCCAACAGCTATCCCTTTGATCATTAAACTGGCCTAATTTAGTGTGCACAGGGGTACGCGAGCAACTTCCAAGAGGTAGGACAGAAACTATCATTTCGCAAACAATCGATACTCACTTTCGTATTTTCTTTTTAACTGGCCCAAACGATTTTCAAGAAATTGTTCATTGAAATAAAATTTGCCTCAATAACTTGCAAGGTAGTTATTAAAGAATTTAAAACCTGTCATTTGGGGGGGGGGGATCTAACCACTGTGAATCAATGCATTTTGAAATCGTTGTTCTTAGGGATCTTGGGTGGCCGTGCTCGCGCGTGCACTCCGAGACGACATGACGTCACAGCGATGTGGCGCCCCGACATCCAGATGTACGTTTGAGGAGTCTTTCCCAATGTGACGTCAGAACGTTTGACCGTTAAACCATGTCGGTAGAGTTCTTTTTTTAAATTTAATATCTGTACTACATCCACGCATATTTAATGACTCATTTAATGGGGTTCTGGTTAGTATCCTCCTTGAAGACCTTCTTGTGTCTTGTCTCTCGTAGGGAAAATAATAAATTAATAAATTAATTAAACAAAAAGAAAATAAATATGTAAATGAAATAAAATAAAATGAATATATGGAAATCTCTATTCCCTCCACTCCGTCCCATTTAGTCGCCTTCTACAGAGAAACTCAGTGACAGCATTCTTCTCCCCCCTCTCCCCGCCTTAGGGGGTTAAGGAGAAAGTCACAAGAGTAGTAGAGAACGAGTTAAAGGAGAGAACACCAAGGACGGACCGCATTAGTACAGAAGTATCATAATTCCTTTACGAGCGGAGATTTTAAATAACATAGACGACTGATGTGTATCTCGTCCCTCACTTACTGGGTGCATGGTACCATGCGATCAATACTCGAGTACAGGGTTACTACTACTATTATCGTCACTATTATCACATTACTATTATTAGCAATAGTAATTATAATTATAATAACTAATTATTCACAGTTTTCACAGCAACCGTCCTCACTGTCCCCTACTTACTCGATAGAGTCCACAGGTCTGTTTCGTACATCTTCCAAGTTGCCTCGACACTTACATTCCATGACATAATCTACTTCTTCTACTGGACGTGAGGACCACCGAGGTACACACCTCACTACCCCCAAGGAACCCTAAGGGAAAGTCGTTTCACCCACACGTGATACACCAACTACATTACTGGAACAGATAGCCGTTCTTTAAGTATTATTACGTCTGTAACTGCAAACAAGGATACAAGTGGCAAGAGGGGGACGCAAATATCAAACATTCAAGACATCGGTGTAAAAAAATAGTAAATTTACGACACATGCGTCCACTAATTGTGTATATACCTGGCAATAGGCACCTAAATCGCGTGTGCACTTGGTAGCTGTATATCCCCCTATTGGAAAAAAGAGTTATTTGAAGATACATATATTGCGATCACTGTGATCCTCTTCAGCGTAATTGTACAAAGGTGTGGGTTGACATATACTAAGAGGGGATACATAGAGAGGACATGGGGTAGAATGTATCCCCTCCTAGTGTATAAGTCAACCCACCTTTTGTACAGCCACGCTAAAGAGGATCACAATTAGTGATCACAATATACGTGTCTTCATGTAATTTTCTTTTCTCTGATAGGGGAATGTTCAGTTTATCTTACCAATGTATTAGAACTTCAACTTGTTTGTTAAATGTATACCTCATGGCTAGTACCCAAAAACTGTGTATATGTATACTTAAAAAGTGGACACCCACAGGCTGTATAGATTTGATAGCAGGGACCCACCCCGGGTTTAAGCATACTTGGCAACTGGTGCCCTGAGTTGCCAGGTATGTTAATAACCCTCGCGATGAGGAGGCATATAGAATTCCATTAGCAGGAATGGGCAGTTCCCGCAAACAGAATCATGAATAACTGATACTCACGCACAACTGGACTCTGCGACCTTGCTACTCACACCAACACCTTTTCGCCGCGACTGTCTTGTGTCGACTTTTTGCGCCTCTTTCCCCCGACAGCCCAAAAGAGGGTTACCGGCTCTTCCGAGCTGATGACAAGCTGGCGAAAGCTCATTTTCTGAATAACCATCATCATTTCGGCCATGGCGTGCCAGTCTAATGATAAGACTTAGTCTCAATGTCGTGAAAAAACTAAGTTGCCTGCGGAGATTCACGAATCAAATGTGTCTACAACTCGGCTATTTATCAAAGGGTGTCAACTGGTGAGAAGTGTTACACCGAATGCATCAATACCCTTGTCATATTCGGGTCTACAATGAACTGGTGCTCGCGAGCGAGAGGCTGGGTCCCTGGACTACAGGACAATTAAGTGTAGCCACATTATAGGCTTTGTCTTTCTCGATCAACATTTTCACTGTGGTTACTAACCTTATAATTATACTATAATAACAACCCTCCCTCACTAAAAGAATTTCAGAGGGTAACACTAACATTAACTTTGATATAAATCTAGTTTCCTCGTTGTATCTGTCTAGCAACCAGTGCCACCTAGCGTCCCATTTTAGAAGTCAGCATCAATCAGGCTGTCGAGTTTTAAAGCAGAAATACAAATGACATTTTCATTAACTTTTTTTTATCTATTTATTTCTTATCATTTCTTAGTTTCAGCCTTAGGACAACACAGCGAATACGCATACGTTCATACGCACGTGTCAACAGATCACGGCAGGGGAAGTTAAAAACCTGATTACAACCACGCTCCGCCTCGTGGGCGTAATCGCACATGCAAATTTTACATTAGCAATCGAGAGTTCTACACCAAAGAACCTACAGGACGGACGCTCTCTCTCTCTCTCTCTCACACACACACACACATTTAAACTGACTTCTTCGTATTTTTTCCTTATTTCTAGATGGATTTCTTTATATTTCGAAGAGGTCTTAAACTAGTTTGCCAGGATCCATTGTGCGTGCATGCGTGTTTGTGTGTGAATATATGAATAAACAAATTGAGAATTAATATAGAAATAAAGAAATATATTAATTGAAGATAGACTCAATCTGTAGGAGAGAGGCCAAACGCAGAGTATGGGATCCAATATCGTTTCGCCCAGCAGCAGGACTTCTTCAGTTCTTCGGTTATTTCTGAAGAAGCCCTGCTGCTGGGCGAAACGTTAAATATATTGGATCCCATACTCTGCGTTTGGTCTCTCTCCTACAGTGCTGTTGTAGTCGTTGCTGCTTTTACTCAGACTCAATCTCTTGACCATTTCTCGTTTCTCGTCCTTCCCGCGCCGTGTAACATTTCTTCCTTTAATCATGGATGTCATGAGCTATTTCATTCATCTACAGCATCGCTAGCCCTGGCGATTGTTAGATTGTAAAATTTTATCCGACTTTCAGCTCTTCACAATTTCTCATTTTCTCTCCATGTAGAAGAAAGTTAATGTTATCTAAACTGACTTTCTATACCGACTCAGAGTTCTTTAAGTTAGCGTGAAAAAATTAGAAATACATATGTCGCACATTATCAATTATTCTATATACAAGCGAGATTTATTGACTGCCATCTTCGTGTCAATTAGTCCTAAATTCAAATATAAAATTTAATCTGCGTGCTAGTGGGTGGAGCTTATGAGTGACGTCATATCGTCGGAGGTCTATGTGCGTGATGTCACGTCGGCGAAAGATGACATTTTCGACAAATGTGGAGAGAATTTGTATACTCAAGACTTCGCATGAGCTCCTTTCCATCCATTATATAAAATATATTTATTCACTCATCATGTTCTTATGAACGTGCATACCATGTAAACTTCACTTTACATCACATACACACACACACACGCACTCACACACACACATACACTGGTTCTCTTCCTAGGCTACACGCGACATTTACACGCAACCGTCGACAGCATCCCATAGGCTTGTTACCTAGACACCAAAATAGACATCAGCAACTTTGTAGCACTTGCCCGAGAAAGTCAAAACAACAGAACTTTGTTTTTTATGGTTCTGCCCATAAAATATTTACCACTCCAACTCACCAACGAAATAATTTGTGTCTGGCTATCGATTTTTCGAGTTCTTCCTCCTACCTATCCATCTAACCACTCTTTCTCAAGAATGAAAAACAAATAAATAAATCAACAAAATAAAGAATACAAAAATACAATAAATAAATATACAGTAAAAACAATTTAAACCAAATTAATAAATATGAACAGATAAAAGTAAATTAAGTGAAATGATACAAAAAGTCATAGGAATTCTATGAAAGCTGCTTTCCCCCACTCTAGGCGTTGAGTATAGAAGCTTATGACCATCAGTACTGTACAATACATGCACAATATGGGCATAACCCTACAATTTTCTTTATTCAAAGGTAATGTTTCTTGTAATAAATGTATACATCTATCAATAGATCACTTACAGTTAATTTATATTTTTGTCAATCAATATATAAAATAGTCACTAACAAACCTTGCACGTACATATTGTAATCAAAAACATTACCTTACGCAAGACTTTTAACGGCAATTGTTCGTAACACGCTATGATCTATTTTATACATATCGCATGGAATTTATAATTAAGCCCCACCCCCACCCCCACCCGACACAGCCCCGTACACATCCACGCGAGCTATAGCTCACAGAACATACGCCCATGCTCGGCCACACGCACACACATAAAAAATCAGTAGTTCTTGCTCACAGGGTCACTTGTGAACGTTAAAACGGGGTTCTCCTATCCCGTGATTACCCGTCCGTGCATTCCATCCAATCAGACGCACGCAATCGTGCGCGCGCAGCTGTTACGTCATGTCGCGCGTGATGGCTTCCCGCGTGTTGCACAATTGCGCGTAGAATGTAGATGATAAATACAGATATGACTGTCTACCAAAATTTCAATTCTCTTAATGGCGTACACTGATACTCGCCACAATAACCAGTTGATGTCGCTTTTTCACCTCGATAACGTTTTTTGACTGGCCTCGCCAGCTATAAGTGGTCAGAATATTTTATTCAGCCGAGACAAGGGAGGGACCAGCAGACAAGAGTAAAGGTTGTTGGATATTGGCTCGCATGCTCAAGGCCGGCCTCACGAACTTGGCAGAGGGTCAAGGACATGTACAGGTGGATATACAAGTTCCTGGTTCACACATGGAAATATACATACATACGCACACACTTGTGTCATCTACACTGGTGTAATAGGAATTCCTGCACCTTAGGAGAGGGCAGGGAACCTGAGGTCGTCAGGTTGGCTGACAGGAAGGTCCAATGCCAGGATGAGAAAGTATACCTTACACATAAATGTGGAAATTGGAAGGTACACAGCATAGACAGATCTTGACGTAAGAAGAATACGGATAATGAAGAAGAAAAGGGAAGAAGAAGAGGAAGAAAACAGGAGGAGTTGGGGCACGAGGGAATGAGAGGAAGTATTTCGAGAGGAGGAGGAGGAGGAAAAGGAAATTGGGCAGGAGGAGGAGAGAGAGAGAGGAAAGAAAATGAGGTGGAGGATGAAAAGGAGCAGGAGAAAGAGGAGGAAGATATGGTTGCAGGCAAGGCAGGAAGGCAGAGCGAGAAGAGGAGGAGGAGGAGGAGGAGGAAGATACAACGCAAAAGAAGGCTGGGAGACGGTGGGGGGAAAAGCCACGACAACGGGACAAGAAATTCGCCGCTGTGGAGCGTTCGGCTTCGCATTCGCCCCGTCACTACAAGGACCCGGTACCGATTCCCCACCCCACCCCAAGAGGCTGCAGGTTACTGCCACCGGCCCAGGCTATCCAAGCACCAAGACACGAATAAGATGACCAACAGCAACAGAGTGTCTTAGAGAGCGGATAAAGAAAAAGAGAGTTGCCAAGCAGGCTGGCGAGCAGGCTACAGGCAGAGGGGCAGGGCAGATCCGTGGCTGCGTGCAGCAGGTCAGTCGGGAGCGGGGACGGACGGGTTATACAGCGCCAGCCACTGTGAGCTAACCAACCTTGGACAATTTTACTCCACCTCCACCCTCAGTCAGCGCCCTCCATCGAGTGTTACCCAACCGAAAGCTCAAGTTGCTCGTCGCGGCAGTCCCGGCTGCATCTGCTTCTCACTCGCGTATCGCCGCCTCTAGATCGTGTGTAGTTTGCGTTTGGTCGCTCGTGTTTTGTGATCTGTGACATTTAGGTGACTCCTAGCGGCACCTCACGTTGGCCAACGTTAGCTGACGTCACGTTCAAGTGACTGAAGGCATTTAGGTCTCAAGGGCTGCCTCCTTGGGCGTCTCCGGAATGCGTGGAACGTTACTGGGTTCTTCGTCTCCTTACCCTGTGTCAAGTCACCTCACGTCACGCTAGTCGAGCCATCGTCCGCCAGTCATCACAGTATGTGCTTATGTGAAACGGTTTGACGTCACGTCGTTACATGTGCTTAAATCAAAAGGTTCGAAGTCGTCACTACGTGCTTACATCAAACGACCTGACGTCAAGTCGTAGCCACACATGTTTATATCAAGCGGTTGACCTAAAGTCATTGCCACATGTGTTTACATTCAAAAGGTGTGACGCCAAGACATCGCCACGTGCTTAAGTCAAACGGTTTGACGTCATGTCGTCGCTAGATGTGTATCAACCAGTCTGACGTCAAGTCGTTGCCACACGTGTTCAAATTTAACGGTCTAGCGTCGCGTCGTCTAGCGTTCTCCCACATCCTCGAACACCACCGTTATGGCCCAATGGTTCTCACAACTCTTGTCTGGTGGCCAGCGGGACAACACTAACATAATCGGTCCCGGGGGAGGAGGAGGAGGAGGAGGAGGGGGAGGAGGGGGACTTGGAGGAGGAAATGTCGGAGGGGGAGGCCTTGGTGGCTTCCTGAGCAGCGCCCTTGGAAGCGGTGGCGACGACGGGCGTCACCAGGAAGTGGGAGGAAACGGCCTCTTCGGGGGCATCTTCAACCGCGGAGGGCAGACCCGGGTCGGCCCCGTGCCCTCGGTGGAGGACCCCGGGACGGGGCCTTACACCGTCACCCAGGTCAACGACACCGACAACCCCCAGGGTCAGCAGCAGCAGCACCGGGGGCGAGGCGTCCCCTGCGGCGGCGGGGGCGGCAGGAGCTTTGGGCAGCTGGGGAGCAATTTGTTGGGGATGCTCAAGAACCCGATGGTGATGCAGGGCATGGCCAGCGTGGCCACCTCCGTCATCCCACGCCTCTGCAGCCGCAGAAGAAACGACGACATCCGCCAGTAGGACATCCCCCTTCCTCAGAGAGGGCGTTCAGCCCACGAGACAGTGCAAACGACGAGTTGTGACGTCACACACCAAGGTGATGACGTCACGTGACTTGGTGGTGGTGACATCATAGTTATATTGTGTGTTCCGGTATATATACTTGGTGGCATTGTGGGAACTACTGTGTATTAATAATACGAGTCAATTCTACTTCGCGCGCACACTGAGCTTATAAACGACCAGGTTTCGTCACAATTATGTTAGTTTTTTATCTATAAGTCTTAGATTCTACTGACTTGCAGTCTTACATTATTTTTTCTTCACATATGCTGCGACTCTGTACAATCTGAGAAATATAAAACTAACACAATAGTGAAAGAAGCCTCATCCTGGCTTAAACACACGGAATATAGTTTATGTTCAGGAAAAAAATCGCCTTTTCCACAAAAAATAATTGTAGTTCAATAAATTTTGAGAAAAATAAAAAAATGTATCAGTGGAAATCCCTCGCCTGCTTAAGATAAACGGAGTGGACTGTATGTATTATCTACACACTGAGACGCTGTGCAAGCCACCTGGCTAGAGAGCTTCATACAATGACATCATCAGGTAAGGTCTAAGACTCCCTGTGACGTCATTGAAACACTGACTGAGGGCTGCAAACCCTTCCGTATCAAAAACTATTTTCATCTTAAAAAAGAGAGAAGAGAAAAAGAAAAACAGAGAAAAAATATATATGTATACACACACACACACACACATATATATATATATATATATATATATATAGTTGAAATTACATAAAAATAGAAAATAAATACTAGTATACATGCGCACGCACACACAGACATATATACGGATTCGCACACTCACGATCACATAAATGTTGGACGAGGAATATCTACGGACCCGTTTCACCACATTTCGTGTCGACGACCCCCACCCCCACCGCCCGAGTGAGTTGAGATTGACAATCGACCCACTAAAGCCGATCACCAGTTCAATCTGCCTCAATCCCTTCAGCACGAGATGCCTGCCCGTCCGACCTCAGGTCTGAATAAAACCGTCTGGCGCTGGCAAGATCAAAACTTCTGTAAAATCCACCGTCGAGGCGGTGTGTATCCACACTTATGAGGCCCTGTTTCTCTTTCTCCATTTATCGCGTCTAGTTTTAAAATCGCTTAATGCTCTTGGTTACACGTGCGATCTCTATCGATTCCATGCTTCCTTCCGGGTCTTGTTTGACGATTTTGACCATTTTTAGAGTTTCCTCTATTATCTGATGCGGGTTTCCATAGAGAAACTCGTGCCAACAACTATTACCATCACTACTTCTACTGATGCTATCATATATCATTATGATTATCATTACTATTGTTATTAATAAATCATTAGTATTACATTATTTCATTATCATCACTAATACTTTTACTATCGTTATTACTATTACTATCATTATTGTAATTATTACTATCGTTATCATTACTATTTTCAACAGTTCATTATTATGTAGTTAGTTTGACAAATATCGATTTAGCATCACCATTATTACCATTCTCATTATCATCATTATCATTACGAGTAGTAGTAGTGGTAGTAGTAGCAACACAAATATCATTACTATAATAAACTATTGTCATGATCAAATTTTCCCACTATTAATTGCTTTTATTTGTTTTTCTGCTGCGTCTAAGCCCGCCCTCCCTATCATCATTCATCCATCCACAGTATCTGGTGCACATTCATCTCATTCTGTGTTTGCAACATCCTTGCCAACATCATGAACAGGCTCACTCTTGCCGTTCTGGTGACGTTTCTTAAGAGGTTAACACATTAGGCTTCCAGTGTGTGTGTGTGTGTGTGTGTGTGTGTGTGTGTGTGTGTGTGTTTAAGTAAAGTCACAGCATCATGGATCATGATTGCAGTATACGTCCCTAGACCACGGTAAACCACACACACAGATTGAAACACGGAGAGGGTGAAGGTCCAAATTCCAACTCACAAACAAGCACTCTCGACAGTGCACGATTTTCTATTGGAGGGAAGGGAGACGGGCCTCACATTTTATATATAATCATCAAATGTATCTATGGGAAGTTTTTTCCACCGCGTAGTCAAGAAAGGGTCTATTTGTCAATTTTTAGCAACACTTCGTCCTAACTTCCCCAACTCAATTTCCTTCTCGCCGTCTCGAACGCACACCCATTTTCTCTCGAGCAGTCGAGGCCACATTGATTACCAAAAACGCGAGTGGCTGTACAACTGGTAATAATTACGCATGACTGATGTAATGCGACGTAATAACACGTAACAATTCCTTGTATAAGAAACATGTTCCATCACAGCCGACCTGTCAAACGGGGCTTGGAATTGGGGGGTTGGGGGAGGGGAGAAGGTCGGATATCTATCTGCCCCAATGCACATACCCACGCTCTAAGATTTTACACCGAGCTAAGAAATCAAAGAACTTTGATTCCTAAACCTACACATTTTGAGAACTAAAGATAAGTCTATATCAGAATCACAAACAAAATAACATATAAAGAATTTACACACGTGCTCACACACTAGACACTTCCTGCCAAGAAGTACCTCTATTGATCTTGCGCCGCCCAGCTAACTATGCGAGTGAAAGGGCGACCCCTCGGCTCAAAAGGGCGAGTGGGGCGACGTGCCCAAAGGCATTTCAGCTGGGCGAGCGAGCACATGGACCGGAAGTATTTGCAAAATACCAGCCGCCTCATCTTCGGCGCTGACGAGGGTCGGCCCGTCCTTCTCTCTGTCTGTCCGTCTGTCTTCGTCCGCTCGATACATCTCTAACACGCAATCACACACACACATATTTATATATATATATATATATATATATATATATATATATACACATATATATATATATATATTGTGTGTGTGTGTGTGTGTGTGTGTGTGTGTGTGTGTGTGTGGCGTGTAAAGTCACATCACCCATAAATCGGACTAAGTTCTGAGCTCTCATCCGGTAATACAATTAATTATCGATGACAAGTCCAGACATGATCCAAGATTACGTTGAATCGCGCATTTTATAGCCTTAAGAATATTTAATTTATAGGCTTTATTCTAGCTGCCGCCAGACGATTTTATTCAGTAATCTGGGCGTGACCGTGATACCATGGGTTCGCTGGCGCCCTTTCTATGTTTTATTCTGGTCATTCAAATGAGCGAGTGCTTCTGAAGAAAATGGATTCACAGCATCTTGGCCATAATCTGAAGTAAATCGGATTTCTCCTCGAAAACAGCTACCGTTGGACTGAGTCAAGCAAGGTATGCGTTGTCAGAGAAAAAAATAGAAGAAATAGAATAACAATAGAAAAGAAATGATAGAAATAGAAAAAGATGGATATTTACAAGACAAATTCGTAATTTCGTGACATCACAACGGCGTAAACACGACTATGCAAACACGCTTACATGAGGTGTCAGTTTAATGTTTATATACGATTCATACCAAAGTTCTATCCAAGCCTCCCCCTCCATCACCCCGCACGGGGTACTGAGTGCATAAAAGTTATGTAGTCAACATCTATGGGTCTTTAGTGACGTCACAACGGTCCAGAATCATGCAACATTAATTTCTATTTATAAAATTTCTCTTTTACAACATCTTTAATTCCACCTCTTTCGGAGGTATACTGCCCACAAAGAGTGATGCGCTGGTTAATTTCTAACACAATACCGGACTATGACAGTGACAGACGTTTCTAATTTCGAAGCTTTCTCGACCTTCGAAGACGCCGAGTCGGGTATAATGAAGGCCTCATAAAGGTCAACGTTCGAAATAAATCACGAGGACGAGGCGGAGTCGTATCATCAAAACGAGAGGTGACGTAATGTCGCTCCCGCTGGTGGGGCGTGGTTTGAGTGAGCCAATCGGCACCGTTCCAGGGAAAAGTGGGTGTGGCTTACAATGTCAAATATTTACGCTCAAAGATTCACAACAAGGCTCAATGATATCTACAAAGTCTGCAAGCTATATCTATCTATATATCAAGAGCTTTTTCCCCCTTATAAGGGAGGTAGTCAAGTCAAAGGCATGTACCTACTCCCACCCATTCCACTCCCATCCACCCCCCTTTCCCCCCCCTCTCATGTAAGTCTACAAGCACACAGATATACCTCTAACTACTTAATAACGCTAGAATCAAAATACACACCATCTCACCACAACACATACTGTAAACTGAAAGATGGCCAAATATTTCAAGACTACCAACTATACAGATCATGCGCAGGCAAACATGTGAAATAATGCATACAAAAACAAGCCGGCATCCTTTGATCATCATCACCGCTCTTTCACTGGCGTCAGTACCATTCGGGGAGAAGGAGGCATCCTATCCTAGCTGTCCATCTCAGTGTTCCACTGCACAACAGACAATTCTGACCCGGATTCGAGTCCGTAAGTTTGGCATTATTATTTTTATTACAAAGGAGAGGGGGGAGGCACGACTTTATGAGATCACCTGAAGAAAGTCATAATAGAAGAATATAGACGATGTTGTCGTGGTGAAACATTTACAGCGTAGAAATCCAGTATTTGCACATTTTCAGTGATCCAGTACAGTTGTAATAATCCCACAACTTTTTATCTCCACTTATTTGCAAAGAATCTGATAGTTTTGTTGCAACGACAGGAAATGAGAAACAAGATCTATCTCCCTCTGCCAAGTGAAGCCAGTGCACATTTCCTTTTTTTTGTTTTATTTCTGTGGCATCACCCCACCAACATCTGTAGCAAGCTAGTCTATTTATCTCCACAAAGAACTTCAGAACCTCTTCCGTGACTACCGTCCTGAAGCTAAACTTTGGAACCTGAATTCCTGAAATGACTCCGAAACTTAAGGAACAGCCAGATGTCACAGTTACACAACAACTTTGTGTTTACATTCCCTGCTAGCAGATGCCGCTTTCATCAGGGCTTCCTAACTATGTTTGGTAATTTTGCCGCCATCAATTACCCTGCGTTTTTATCCCTGTTGCGAATGTCTGGTAATACGATGTGTACTGATATGTCACCGAAATGAAAGTAAGGATCTTTTGTCAGTAGATACGGATGGTGAGAGATTGTTGGAGAACTCTGTAACCTTGCAATGCAATTTTCTAGACACCCGAACCTGATACACAGAAACTATGGAATTATATCCCTGTTTTGCTGTTACGTTAATACAATTTCATTTGAAAAAAACAATCATAATTGAACTAATATATATGGAAACGCATTCCACGCACTCGACAGCGAAAGGTACTGTATATTTCGGCTACGTCATGCACTGCGAAGCCAGAAAGCACCTCCTGACCATTCGCTTCAGGTGCGGGTCCGGGGCGCTGAAGCCTCAATCGATCGAAACGGACACCGGGGCCCCACGAGCACAGTCCTCCAGCGTGCCAACCCATTCGCTACACGTTACGACAACTCTGTCGCCAGGCGATTTTATTCAGCCGAAGGAAGCTCCCTTAGGCGCACCGAAAGGGTCTCATCCACCTCTATTCACATTGTCACTAAAAATTCCGATTTGTGTGTGTGTTCTTGCTGCCGCCAGGCGATTTCATTCAGCCCAGGGGTGCCCTGCACAGGTGAAATGGAAAAAAAAAATATTGCGATGCTGAGATGTCCGAGTCTCAGGCCGGACTCTGCAAGCCCTCTAAAGTGGCAACGACGGTGACGCCATTATCACCATCAACTGGGTACAAGAGGAATGCCTGTCGAACAGGAGAGGAAGTGGGCAGAGGTAGATAGATGTGTGTGTAAAGTGATTGTGGATGGATGAAAAACCGGCGTGGCCCAAAGGGATTTCTGCTTGCTTGCTCTGTACATTCTCGAGTGGAGGAAGGGGTGGGAGTCGTCGTGTAATGAAGCGGTGGGGGTAAACCAGTTTCGGCTGTCCGTCCTTGCCACGCTGTTGCGTTTTGCTACATTGCCTCCAATCCGACAGTGGACGGAAGGGGGGGGGGGCGCAATGATGACCCTTTATCAACAAGGAGACAAGATAGAAGGGGCAAGAAATGGGATTTTTGAATGGGTGAAGGGTTGGTATACGCTCTGACTTGGCCATCCACTTTATTGGAACGAAAGGGACTTTCGGTATCTGTGTGTGTTATTATTACGATTATCATCATTATTATTACAATAACTACTCTCATTATCATTAACCAATGGGCAATCGGCCCAGAAGTACTACGGCCGTTGCGTGATCATGACGAACAGAAAACGTTTTTCTTCGCCAATATTTCACCAGCTCTTCTATCCACGTGGACAACATTGTGCCGAATGATATATATATATATATATATATATATATATATATATATATATATATATATATATATAATGTTGAGAGAGAGACAAAGAACCCGAAAATTGAAAAGGAACAAGTGAACAATACATGAAAACGAATGTGGGCCAACAAATAACCTATAAATACGTGACAAAACATCAGATACAAAGGGAACATACACCCCAATGCATCAACGTAGATGAAAGATATTAAACTTTTGATTGCACAAGAAAGAAAGTCGAGAGCTAACGACACACACACACACACGATGGAGGAGGGGTGCCCTGGAGATAAATATAACTTTCCGACAGCCAGAAGACAGAGGGAAACTGTGTGAGCAGCGGCATTTTCGAAACACTTTCAACAGACATCTACACGATGAGCCTTGGGCGTATGCTGCTGCTGCTGCAATTGCGTCACTCTTCCCTTCCCTCGCGAATACAAGGACCCGGGGGGGGGGGTAGCAATCCCAGCGGCTACCAGTCAATGCCACGTGCCCCAGCTCTCCGGACTCGTAGGGTAAATCCGGCGACTCCTGCGTGCACTCCAAAATAATTGTCATCAAGAGCAATAACCGATAGACTTTCCTTTGCCCTGGAAGTCCAAGAACGTTGGACAATGGCGACGATCTTGATTGCAGAGAAGCGCCTTCTGCTGTGAGGTCTTCACTGTTTCTGGGAATCACTGTGCTAGATGGTGTAATCACCCTCGCGGTGTGCAATTACTCTGGGCGACCACTTATTTCCACGAAGATAACGTATCGATCCTACACCTCCCTCCACCCCCACCCCCGAATACTCCACAACTTCCTCTTTTTCAAGTACTACCAGTACGTTTCCTGTCCCATTTCCCTGACCCCTTCGCCGCTACGTCGACGACGTTCTCGTCTACTTTCTGGTCGGCGCCAGAAATTTGTATTGTGATGATTTAGAGACTTTTTCAATAATGTCCTCGCAACCATGATGCCCTTCATAACAGCCAATTCTAAAGCCAGACCATTTCATTTGCGTCCAGCAAGAATCCAAAGTTCGCCGCCATTAATCATCACGTCATGTCTTTCATGGAATGAGAGTACATGAGACAGAAGAAGGTGAAGAGGCTACGCCAGGTGCCGCTGAGTAACTGCGGCCGAAGCCGTTACCTTTGCCCTATGCACTATGGGGGCTGTTGGGGCAAGTAACAGTCACTGCTGGGAATTGGAGAGAGGAGTGAGATTCGAACCTAAAACTAAGTACGCACGCTTCCGATTACGCCACCCACACACTAACGACACTTTTTTTTAACAATCCATTGCTGATAATGAAAGGCCTATCCGCAACATGTTAAGCATTCTTGGCGCCGTCGAGACATGGTATGACAAGAATGTTGACAAACTTTGGAAAACATTTGTACACATTTTCTGTTATGACCCATACTTTCTATTTTGTCAATCCTCCACTTCCAATAAAATTTCTCCATTTTTTTTCTTTCTGCAACATCTTTGCACCCTCTAGCTTAACCCTTCTATCACTCTCCACCTCGAAATCCATTCCTTCAACTCCTTCCTCCAGAAAGGAGAGCCAATGATGAACCCCTACTTGCAATGGTCCTGCAAGACTGAAGTAAAAAATAATAGTTTTCCTGCTGCTTGTCTCCAAATGGCATCAGCACTCTCACCTCCAACTGGATGTAGTCCAGAGTGAGTGGCATTCGGTTTCAAGACCAGGCCCAAAATCAACCAACTGAGTCTCTCTCTCTCTCTCTACATATAGAAAATTGACAGTTGATGACTGCTCTCCTTTTCTTGTCAGCCACTGACATAAACACATCTATAATAACACAACACAGACAAGTATTGAGCACTTCATCACAAAGACTATGGGGGAGCCTAAGGACTACTGCTTGCTAGCTACTGTGGGGCTGCAGGTTCCTAGTCAGAGAAACTTGGGGTAACCACAATTATATACTGCCCCTTTGCAACCAATGGTATCAATTGAATAAATTAGCCTGGCAAGTGCTAGACATATAAGGTAAGTGGTACCCAGTACTAAAAGGGTTAATCATTATGCACTTAACCCCATGCTTTTATAATCTAACTCCCTAAATTAAGAGAACAAGAAACTGACCATATACATAAAAGTTAAAGTAATAATTATATATACTTTAATTTTTTTGCTAATCATATGTCACTCTTCACTACTGATTCCCAACCAATCTCAACTTGCATTATTTTGCTTTTCTGGTTTGAAATCATCCCCATATATATAAATAAGCTATAATAACTGACACACGTAAATTTAGAAATTAATTTATCTGATATAATCTAATATCTGCACATTTTTCCAGTTAACTGGCATGCTGGAACCCAATGTGATCCTGATAACCTCATCTTCCTCATCCATGACCATCCTGTATTGAACCTGGCCGGACAACACCATGGACTTCCTCAGCACTAAAATGATGTCAGGTCGGGCCAAATTACCCCGGGTCATCTATGTCAAACCTTACATGGGTCCGGGGTCAGACTCTGACTCAGGTGAGAAGGAGAACCTTGGGGAGAACAACTTCAATTCCCCTCACAGGGGGATCAACACCCAGGTAGAAAATAAAGCTCCTGGGAAGAACGGGAATGTCACAGATGTCGTGGGTCAGTTGAGTGTCACAAATGCCGAAGAAAAGGAAAAAAATCCATTTGCTATGCAACGGACCCATTCTCTAGACCATATGGTAGGAATGAGAGAAGCATCAGATGAAATGAATAACACGACTCTTGGAAGGGAACGCTCCTTTGAGAGAAAACAGAAAACCCGCAAAGACACACCTCATACATCACCAGCAATCATGGTAAGCAGTAGAAGCCCCAAAAAGAAGAAAAGCCTTTCTCCTATTCGCCGCAAAGTCAACTGGTGATTTAAATGAGGAAAAACAAAATATGATACATGTAATAGTTTGTAGATTATACTGAAACACAAATAAATGTATGTCTTTCTCCTAAATCCCTAAGAATATGTGAGAAAATCAGTGAAAAGTGTATTGATGTCAGTGAATGTTTGGAAATCAAATTAGTCCTTGTGCCAGAGGACTGTAGGAGCATTTTCTGACTGCAATGTGCAGAAATCACATAATGATAGATTTCTCTTAAAGAGAACAAAATGAATTTCCAGTGATGTTCATATTCCCATGGAAGAAGTGAGACTGTAAACTCCAACCATGAACATACAAATGCCTTTCTGATTCCTTAACCAAAATTTGAATGATAATATGAGTTACATGTTTATTACACTATGACAAGAATCTTTGCACAGTGATGCACAGTGCAAGTAGCTACCTCATTAAATTCATCAGACTAAAAGAAATCTTACAGATACTTTAAATTTACCATATGAATACTGTAATGTCACAGCCAAGAATACCCATAACACAAATGTACTGAAAAAATAAAATAATACACATCAGAATTCCCACAAAATATTTTATCTCTTACTTTCATGACTATAGCATCCAACTGCTTATCAATGAACCAAGCTCTCTTGCAAATGACCTACACCCCCCAGAAACCAGCCATGGACACTGGTTCAGCCTATAAATCATTAAGTGAAGAGATTTTGTTTTGCTGTCAGAAAGGAATGAATGTGGAGCAGTGTAAATGCTGTGTCTTCTGTGTTGTGGTTGCAATGGCAACAGGTGTCTTGTCTAGCCAATTCTGTATAGATACTGTTTTAGTGCAGGGTGGTAACCTGAATGTAGATGGGCCAGTACAATTCTTGTCTATCTTGGGAGTGATTTCTCTATTGGGTTGATCTATGGAAGAGACTAGTAAAGTATAGACTTAGTAAGTAAAATAATATTGTATGGATCTATCAACAAACTAATGGCAGTGACTGCCTAAAAAAAATTCAAGGTGTGTATGCTCACTTTCCTTTTGAGAGCCATGATGTGGAAACAGGGTCAGGTGTGGTTTTCAAGAACTGTTTGTAGATTATGATTTTCTTCACCTGCTGTCCAAAACCTGGGCTTCTGACTGATTTTATCATAACTATTTATTGATTAATCTATTTTCGTTAATTTTTCACTTTCATGCCTTTGACGTGTAAATTGCTGGTCATAGATGCTTCTTTGATTCATGGCAGTCTGGAGTGAATAATGTTATTGATGACTTTTGAAAGGAGGCATCCATTCTATTATTCCTATGCCTTCAAATTGTTTACATAGGCTTTGGTGATTTTAGCAGCTATTTTGTAGTTGCTACATTGGGTTATTATCATCATACCATCTGCGTAGTTGAACACTATGGTGCTACATTCTAGATCTGGTGTTAGATCACTTGTAAAAAAGTATAATAGCATTGGAGTATGTGGGAATGAGATGGGTGGGAGTGGATTTATGCCTTTGTCTTTGGCTACTTCCCTTGTAAGGGGGAAAAAGCCATTGATATGAGTCATTTCGTTCATTCACAACCTCCCTCTATTCGTTCCTATTTTCGCACTTTTCCCTGCTAGACAGACATTCCATTTGCATCTAAAGCACCCATTACTACATCCACCTACTTCATTCTCGGCCTTCCCCTCAGGCTAACTCCACTCACTTTTGCATTCCACACTCTTTGCGTTAGTCTTTCCTCATTCATTCATTCTGCAAATCTAAACCACCTCAATACTCTCTGAGCTACCCTACATGATAGCTCTCTTTCCAACCCCACTCTGTCTCACCTCTACTTTTCTCACTCACAAAACATAAATGAGAAACTAATTACATAAGAAAAAATAAGCTGGCATCTAGCATCTTATCTTATACTGTAATTCTGTAGGCCATATTACTCCTTGAAATACATTTATAGCCAGTAAATACACCAAATTTACAGAACTGAGTGCATTAAAACCAGACAGGTAGTGCGTTATCCAAAAATCTGAGGTGTATTTCCGTCAATGCATTACCAATTTTGATTTCCTTAGAGCAGTCTGGAATAATGCATATGTGTATATGTATATGTATATGTATATATATATATATATATATAATATATATACATATATATATACATATATATATATATATATATATATATATATATATATATATATATATATATATATACATACATATACCAAAGGCTTTTTCCCCCTACATGGGGGGTAGCCACAAAGAAAAAGGCATAGAAACCACTCCCACCCATTCCATTTCCTATATATTCCACTCCCCTCCACCCTCCTCCCTCCCTCTTATCTTGGCACCTCCTGGATGACGGGTCATCCCTGCATCCTGTCCACTGCCCTGGGTCAGAAGTAGTGTCGCAAGACACAGCACATCCACAGCAAGGCCGCTTCATAAATTCGGCGACCCCCCCTCTCCGTCCCCTCATGCAGAAAAGGAGATGGGGAGAAATCCATTTGGGCTGCGTCAATTTTCTTCTCACACATACCTCCCCAGCCCCCTCATGCATCATAGCATCATCTATACACAACCCCTCTCCATTCACCCCTATCTTCTGTCCTCTCCCATCCTTCCTCCACAGACATTCCTCTCTTTTGTAATGCCCTCTTTCACCCCATCCATCCACCTCATCCTAGGATGCCCCCTCATATTCACTCCTTCCACCTCAGCCTTCCATACTTCTTTTACTAATCTTTCTTCACTCATTCTTTCCATGTGTCCAAACCATCCTAATACCCTTTCATCAACCCTATCTCCTAGTTCCCTTTCCACCCCTGTTCTCCTCCTCACCTCCTCATTTCTTACTCTATCTAGCCTAGTAACCCCTATCATACTTCTCAGACATTTCATCTCAAACACATTCAAACTCCTTCTCACTTCCTCTCTCATGTTCCATGTTTCTGCCCCATACAATGCTGTTGATACAATCACTCCTTCATATAACCTCTTCTTAGCATCCATTCCCAGACGTCTATTTCTCATTACACTTTTCAATCCACCAAGGCATTTACTCGCTTCTCTCAATCTACATTCTACCTCCACCCCCAATCCTCCCTTTCCTGCCACATTCACACCCAAATATCTAAAACTATCCCCTTCCTCCAGTCTTTCACCCTTAATGCTCACCTCCAGCCTGCTGTCACTCTCACCTCCAGCCTGCTGTCACTCTCACCTCCAGCCTGCTGTCACTCTCTCCCCTTGTACATCTCATCACCTTACTTTTACCCACATTTATCTTCAGCTTCCTTCTTTCACACACCTTCTCAAACTCTGTCACTAACTTCCTCAATCCATCCTCTGATCCTGCTACAAGTGCAGTGTCATCAGCAAACAACAACTGGCTCACCTCCCACTTTTCTCCATTTTCTTTAATCATCTTCAACCACTTGCACCACCCCATCCATGTAAAGATTGAACAGCCAGGGTGACATAATACATCCCTGACGAAGTCCCACCTTTACCTCAAACCATTCACTCTCTCCATTTCTAATCCTGACACAAGCTCTACTACTCTCGTAAAAACTCTTGACTGCTCTTAACAGCTTTCCTCCTATCCCATATATCTGCAGTACCTCCCACAGTGCCTTCCTATCTACCCTGTCATAAGCCTTTTCCAGATCTATAAAAGCCGAAAAAACATCCTTACCTTTTCCTATAGCTTTCTCACATATCTGTCTTACCACAAAGATCTGATCTACACAACCTCTACCTGTCCTAAACCCGCACTGTTCCTCACCAATTACTCCCTCTGTTCCTCTCCTAATCCTCTCAATCAAGACCCTCCTATAGGCCTTCCCAACTACACTTAACAAGCTGATCCCTCTGAAACTACTACACTCACACTTGTCTCCCTTTCCCTTGTAAAGCAGAACTATACAGGCACTCCTCCAGTCCTCCGGCACTCTACCCTCTCTCAAACAAACATTAAACAACCTCACCAGCCAGTCCACTATCACTGTACCTCCTTTCTTCAGACATTCTGCATGGCATCCATCCAGACCAGGTGCCTTAACTGTTCTCATCATCTTAACAGCTGGTTTCACTTCATCCTTCCTTATTTCTCCTCCATTTTCCTCACTCATCACTCTCATTTTCTTAGCGCTTCCCACTGCAACTACCTTTCCCTCACTATCCTCCTTCACATTTAGCAACTCCCTAGAATACTCTGCCCACCTTCCTCTCACTGCCTTCTCTTCCATTATCATCTCTCCATCTGCACCTTATACCTTTTCCTCTCTACTTGATTTGCCTCCTTTTTCTTTTTTAATTTCCTTCCAAAACATCTTTTTATTGCTTTCAAAATTTTGCCATACTCTTACCCCATTTCACATCTGCTCTCCTCTTTGCTTCCTTTATCTTATGCTTAGCTTCCTTTCTCTTTACTTTGTACCTCTCATACGATTCCCTCGTCCTAATTTGCAGCCAATCTATGAATGCCTGCTTTTTTTCTTCTACACATTTCTTTGCTTCTTCATCCCACCACTCACTACCCTTCCTTCTTTTTCCTCCCACCCTCCTTGTTCCACACACCATCTTTGTACACCTTATGACTCCCTCCTTGAACCATCCCCATTCCTCCTCCACTCCTAGTTCTACTCTACCCTTTACTCCCTCCCACTCCTCTTTCAGTTTCTTCTTAAACTCACTCTCCTTTTTTTCCTCATTTAAGCAGTTCACTCTAAGTACCTCCCTACCTTCTGTCCTTTTCCTCTTTCTCCACCTATTCTCCACTCTCATTTTACCTTCCACCAGAAAATGATCTGATATTCCCCCACTCTCTCCCCTTAGAACATGTACATCCTTAACTCTTCCTACCATACTCCTGGTCACCACTATATAGTCCATTAACGCTCTATCTATATATATATATATATATATATATATATATATATATATAAGGAAATCAGTAACGCATTAATGGAAATACACCCCAGATTTATCGGTAATGCACTAACTGTCCAGTGGTAAAGCACCCAACTGTAAATTTGATGGCATATTGCTTGCTGATTAATTATCAATCAGCACAATGGATGACAAAATTTCAGCAATTAATTAGGCACTAGGTTAACTGTGGCAGTGTGATGCCAGCTATAACATACAAATGTGTACTCACCGTGCCCTGAGCATTGGCTGCCAATCATCATCCTTGTCTGGTGAAGGGGAGCGAGAACGCGAGGGTGGGGGTGGTGTGACACGGACTGGTGAATCTGGTACAGACACTTCAAACATGGAGCCATGGATATCCATGATTGGTGAGGATACTATGGATTCCCTCCTTGAAGGCACTTGGGATCCTGGTACATCTGTGTTACCAATGAGATGCATTGTATATCATCATATTGCATGTAATTAATATTCACCTGGGTACACTTTATATACTTCAAAATACATTAGAAAAAATCCTAAAAAATTTCCATGGGTATATCACACTACATTACAATTGTAAGAAAATAGAAAGAAAGAAAAGAAAGAAAAAGATCATAATGATAAATTAAGATAAATAAATAAACAGAAAATAACTGAAATAAAAATAATACTCAAAATAAAATAAAAAAATAAATGAAATAGATAATAAATAGAGTGTATAAGTACTATCATACTTAAAGTAAAGGGCTACCTATCCTTTTGAAACTTATTTCAACTGTCACAGTTTGCAAACATATTATTAACACTTTCAAAGCATATCTTCCAAGTCATGAGTACAAAAGAGGATGAAAGGGTAAGAAAATTACTCAAAAAAACTGAAAAGAAGAAATAAAAAATTTACATTCCTACATTTCTACATCTGAATAACTTTATACTCTGTGCTAACTGTTACATGTACATATAAAAAATTGCTCCCGAGTAATTTTTTCCTGAATTAGGAAAACTAAAAGCCAACTTCATAAAGGCAAATTCAACCAATCATATCTTAAAATACCACTTGTATTAATCCAGCTCTCCTAGACTATAAGCACATATCTTATAATCTGAATTATCTATAAGAAAATCAAATCAATCCTACTCCTAGTCACCATCACTCCCACATTGTTTACTAACTCGGTTGAGCACATATTTTCATCAAAGTATCCATTAGGTAATCAGCAAATTAAAACTATGGTGGTTACAAGAGTTCCAGTTTGAAGGTAGCATGTGCACTCTTCATAATATATGTAAGTATAACATTCTTGTAAAGTTAGCACCACATCAATACATTTTGCATAAAAATCCATCAACTACCAAGATTTAATTCTTCACATTCCTGCATGATGAGCATCTACTAACCAGCAAATTACATATCACTTGATTCACACAAAACATTGACAAAGAATGATGCATAATTTGCTGATTTCACCTTTCTGCCATAATGACACATTCTATCTTATTTTCTGATTAATGTATTATGATTCCACTCAGCTGAAAGCAGGACCCTACATTGAAGATAATGCATGTCAGTATTTTTTTATTTCTATTTCTATTTCTATTTTATCTTATTTTATTTATTTATTTATTTATTTATCTATTTTTTTAGGAATACCATATACAATAACTGTATACAGTTCACGGCAGGACTGAAAGGAGATGCTTACCAAACACCAACAAAACCATCAAGATCTTGAGTTTTCAGCAAGCTACTAGCCAAAAGATGGCATCATCGAGCAAACTAACATTTTTATTACTGTGGTGCACTGTATAGATATTGTTGCAGCATATGTGAGGTAACTTTATTCAGCTGGGAGGTGGATCTCCTTATAAAGTGAGTCTAGATCAACTGAGACTTCATTCAGTTTGTGGTTGGTCAATTGTATGTACAATAAAATTGCCTGCCAACTGCCATAGCATATTATGAACTGTGTAACATATAATGAAGAAGTTACTCATGACATGCACTAAGGAAAGAAATATCAAATTTCAAAATTTATGCACTTCAAGGGAAACTACCTCAGACAAGTTGTAAAATCTGTAAAGTATGTAAGAAATTCAGGCTTTAAGTTCTCAAATACCTTTAACCCTTTGAGTTGCAGCAATACTCTTCCTCTCCACCATCCTAAACATCAACTCTCCCAGCAATCAGTCAGGTATGAAGGCAGACATTTCTTTACTTATAGATACTTATATTCTGCATACTAAAATTTTTCTTTTCTTTTACAGCTGTATGACTGAATGTTAAATATATATATAAATATGCAAGGTAACCACTTAAGAAAATAAACAAACGGAGCAGAGCGCTTTCGAATATTACATCTTCAGTGTAAATTACAAAGAAAGAGGGTACAGCAAACATAATATAGTATGACAAGAGTATAAGGAACTACACTAGGAAAGGTTGTGGACGAATTGTCCTAGTGTAGTTCCTTATACTCTTGTCATACTATATTATGTTTGCTGTACCCTCTTTCTTTGTAATTTACACTGAAGATGTAATATACGAAAGTGCTCTGCTCTGTTTGTTTATT
>NC_134801.1:52730039-52840039 GCF_046742065.1 Oratosquilla oratoria
GACCTAAAAAAAGCTTTTGACAAAGTACCACATAAGAAGTTGCTTAAGAAACTAGAATCTGAAGGAGGAATACAAGGTAAATTACTAAATTGGATGGAAGACTTTTTGCAAGAAAGAAAAATGAGAGTAGTGATAAGAAACCAACACTCAAAATGGAATGAAGTAATAAGCGGTGTCCCGCAGGGAACAGTCCTGGCCCCAATAATGTTTGCTATATATATTAATGATATGGATGAAGGAATTGAAAGCTATATGAGCTTCTTTGCAGACGATGCAAAACTACTGAAAAGAGTGAAAACTGAAGAAGATTGTGAATCACTACAGAGAGATCTAAATAAAGTACAGGAATGGAGTAAGAAGTGGGAGATGGAGTTCAATACAAAAAAGTGTAGTATAATGGAATTTGGAAAAAGCAAAAACAGAATAACAGGATCATATAATTTGGGAGAAGAAGGAATAAAAAAAGTAGAAAATGAGAAGGACCTGGGAGTCATTGTTATGAATAATATGTCACCTGAAAAACATATAAATAAGATTTTTGGAGAAACTTATAATTTAATAAGAACAATCAAAGTGGCATTTACATACCTGGATGAAGAAATGGTGAGGAAAATCCTAATCACCCTGATAAGACCAAGATTAGAATATGCAGCAACAATATGGTCACCAAGTACAAAAAAATGTATAAAAAAACTTGAAAGAATACAAAGAGCAATTACAAAACTGGCACCAACACTCTCAAAACTATCATATAAAGAGAGACTACAAAAACTTGAACTACAGACACTAGAGCAAAGAAGAGAGAGAGGGGATTTGATAGCTATTTACAGAATCATGAAAGGCATAGAAATTACTGATAGAGAGAATCTGATAAAATGGGATGACAGAAATACAAGAGGACACGGAAAGAAAATAAAAAAAGACAGCTATAGAAGAGATTTGAAAAAGAACAGCTTTCCACACAGAGTAATAGACAGTTGGAACAAGTTAGATGAGAAAGTGGTGTGTGCAAAAACAATACATGAATTTAAAAATTGTTTAGATAAAGTGAGAAATGAAGACGGGACCCCACGAGCATAGCTCCCCTTCCCGTAATATACAACTAGGTAAATACATATATATACATACACATATATATACATACATATATATATATATATATATATATATATATATATGTATATATACATATATGAGACAGGGGGAAAACTGTTAACAGAGTAAAAAAAAATTATGTGAAAAGTAGGGCTTATGTTAGGGTTGGAAGTGGTGAGAGCAAGTGGTTTGAGGTGAAGGTGCAGTTGTGCTAGGATTGTGTGATGTCAATATGGTTGTTCAACATATCCATGGTTGGGGTGGTAAATCTGAGGGTGATTGATCAGTCAATCTATTGTCCATGGTCTGTCTTGCAGAATACCTGTGGCCTTCAGGTAACGAGCAACAGCCACATACTGCGAGAGTGATCAATCAATCTGCTGCCCCTGGTTTCTTGTAGAAGACCTGTGGCCTTCTGGTAACCAGCAATGACATCTGGGTGGTACCATAAGTCACTTAGGGAATACGTATTGTGTTGTTGTCAAGGGATTGTTTGTGTGAGGCACTGTAGTATGAGATGTTCTTATGTCCTATGCTAGGTGGTTGTATCTGGGGCAGTTTGAGTCTGTGGCCCAAACTCTTCTGTGTTGGTACTATTTTAATGCTGGATGATGTCCTGAGTGCAGGCATGCTAGTGTGGTTCTTATCAGATGAGGGAGGGTGATGGCCAGAGGATGGTTAGCTAGAGTGGATGGGCGTGGGAGGCGAGTCAGGTGTTGTTTGTAGATGACACTGTGCTTGTGGCTGGGTCAAGGGAGGGCGATGGAGTTCAGGAGGGTGTATGAGAAGTGAAAACTGAAAGTAAATGCGAGTACAAGTAAAGTGATGAGATGAACAATGGTGACAGTGAGTAGGGGATAAGTCTTCAAAAAGAGACTGGAGGAAATTGAGTGTTTAAATATTTGGGGCACAAATAACAGGGAATGGAATGGGGGTGGAGGTAAACTATAGAGTGAAAGAAGCATGTAAATATCTTGGGGAAATGAAAATTGTCATGAGAAATAGGTGTTTGGGGATGGACAAAAACAGACTATATGAAGGGGTGATTGTGCCTAGCACACTGTACATGGCAAACTTGAAATGTACAGAAAGCAGAAAGAAGAAATCTAAACAAGTTTGAGATGAAGTGTTTGAGAAATATGGTGGGGGTTATGAAGATGGATTGAATGAAAAATGAGATAAGGAGGAGAGTGGGGGAAAGGGAGTTGGTAGATAGGGATGGTTTGGGTATATGGAAATAATGAGTGAAGAAGTGGCAAAAAGAGTAAGTAAGGTGTAACTGGATGGAGGTGAACTTGAAGGAAAGACTGAGAGTGAAACAGATGAACGGAGTGAAGGGGGCCTTGAGTAGGTGGAGTGTCTGCTGAGCATGGAGGGGAGAGGGTAGATGGGTGTGAGTGGAGAACATTGTGAATGAATGATAAACTGACATGGTGTTGTTTTCTCCTGTCTTCTCTAACCATTCATGATTGGAGAGGGTAAACCACCTTTGGCTGTTTGGCCAACAGTGGAGGTGCTGTGTCTTGCTGCATTGCTTCTGACCCAGGCAGTGGGTGGGGGACAGGGACGATCCACAAGGAATTGAAATAAAAAGGAAAATGAATGGGTGTTGGATAGGAGTGTGATGGGTGGAGGGTGGGTGGGTCCATGCCTTGACTGGCTACCTCCATCTTAAGGGAGGGAGGGAGGGAGGGAGATGGGTCTAAAGGATGCAGGGTCTTCTGGCAGTTTGGTTTCAGTATAGGGATTATGTTTGTTTTTCCAGATCACTGGGATATCATTGTACTAATCCTTTAATTATTTAATAATCTCAGAATTGTATTACCTACACAATGTAATGAGTACTTTTAAATTTCTGGTTTACTTCAGTGGCTTATTCTAATTATACAAACACTGAAACAGTGCACATGAGTATTTAGTTGAACTTGAAAGAAGTAAAAACAAGATATTAAAGGCAATAGCAATTTTTGTCAATTAGCCTTACTTGATAAAGATATGGTAGTATGCTTTGAAGGCATTTCAAGAAGTCATATCATCCTATCATGCATTTCATGCTGCTACCCTCTATACAGCTACCCACTAACTAAATGTATACACTTTTACCTTCTTGGGAGTTACTTCTGGACCATCCAGATTACAATTTCAAATCTGTAAGCTATATACACAGCATCGTTTAATGCTCTAATCAATGGTCCTCCTTTTAAACTAAATTTGACATTTCTAGATGGTTACATTCATACCTAGCTTACTTACAATTCAACTAAATATTTCAATCTAGGTACGAGACACATTTTGGTATCTGCCACAGTTTCCAACCACAGCCTCTGACACCCCTTGGGTCCACCACACATTATACATCATAAAATTCAAGACCATGCCTTCCTTAGTGACAGACATGTGTACTTTTCTCTGCTGAAACATCATAAAGCCTATCCATGTAATCCACACACAAGTAATGATCTCAATCACACGCTGTATTGCTAGCAAAGGCTGAAACATCCAGATATCATGTATACACTGATGACAAGGACTGAGAGCAGGAAGCAATCTAGCATACTGGTACATTAAGAATTAATAACTGATATTACAGCAGCACAGATGCCTTACTCTCAACTGGACACAACATACCCGAACATGAGGTGACTGAACTTTGTGTGCTTAATGGAGGTCTGACACATACTGCAAGTAAAATGGCACAGGTGATCAAACATACTGATACAAAATCGAAAAGTTGTTCATTATCAATTTTGCACCAAAAAAATAAAAAATAAGTTATTTCTGTCCACTGCTGCAAACTGCTACCTCTGTATGTACATTAAGTATCTTTGTTTTCTCTTACATCACATCCATGTCCACTCAGGTAACAAGGACAACTTGGCAATTAGTTGCTTTTATGAAAAAACTAAACAAAATATAGGGTTTGGCAACCTGGACCACATGCAGAGCATAACCAACATGCACATTCTCAAATAACAAATAACAAATAACAGACAAAATAAGCCTGAAAATGACAAAGAACAAAACCTCTTGAAGCATTTACAACGCAAGTCATGTTATTAAGTTAATGGTTCTTGCCAAGCAAAACTGCTTTCCTCCACACAACTGGATTTCATAATGCAAAAGGGAGCCATACACCTCTGAGTGATTAGTGAACTAAGCAACACTTGTGTCAACTGAGAACATTCGTGTGTGAATCAGTCTAATACTATTTACAACAGCAACACCGATACCTAATGTCATTCCATAGGATGTGCCTCCAGCTTCAGGGAAAAAAAGTATCGATAAGGAAGTGTACATAATACAAAATCAAGCTTTTGCTCTCTTCATCAAGCAAAAGCAATGAAAATCAATAAACAAGGTCAGTAAAATGCAGTATCTGCAGCTAAAGCAGTAGAATATAATGCGCATAATAATATAAATGGATCTATCACCCTACAAATCTGTCTAAAGGTTTGTAACATAGCCAGCAATAAGGAAAACCATCTACAGCTTTCAATACAAAGTTACGTTGCTTCTTAAAAGTATTGAAATAAATCCTTTAACTCGTTTGTATCTCTCAAATATCATATTGAAAGCTACAAAATAATGAAAATTTTTTGCATAAAATATGAAATGGAATTAAATATATTACATTCTAGTAAAATATTGAATATGAAAAAGAATAAAAAACAAAAAATAAAAGATAATAATAAATAAAAAATATAATTGCCTTAAAGTTCACCAAAAAGCTAAATAGCAAGGATCTTACAAAAGCATATATGTAGCAGGGAGAATGATAATTTGTTAAAACTTGATGGCCCCTGAAAAGGTTATGAACTTGAGCAGAGCAAGTGTTTGATGTGCTCTTATCTGAACTACACTACTGGAAACAACACTGTCCAAAAGGTCTTTACATCATAATTATGTACTACATGAATAGACATTGCACAAAGACCCCTTGCATCAGCTACTGTAAACAAGTTCAACCAATAGGTAATACCAAGTAAAACTGTATAGACAACTTACTAACATTTACCACCTGCTTACCTTGTGTGGTCAAAGGCAGTATATATTATTAAAACAAAAACAAAAGAAAACACACATACATACATATATATATATATATACATATATCAAATAATCAATCCAGTCTTTATTGATTATTTGAAATACTTCACTGTAACAAGTGATTTGTTCTATGATATATATATATATTATATATGGGGTTGCATTTACCAAACTGACATACAATATACAGGACAGGAGCAATGCTCATAGGGTCCTGTCTCTCTTTCAAATTATCGTACCTAGGTTAAAATTCATGAATGTTTCTAATTTGGGCTATATCACTTTATCCTCCAATAATTATCATATATACATAATACAGACATATACCAAAAAGCCCTTTCTTCCTTATACTAGGGGGTAGCTAATGCATACACTCACCCTTGACCTATAACACTCATTTGTTTTCCCTTTTATCTTAGCTCCTTGTGGATAAAGCATCCCTGTCCCACACCCAATAATCAGGTCAGAAAGTAAATCAACAAAATACAGAACTTTCACAGCAGTACTTGAATTTACAAAGCAGACAAGAAGGCGTCCCTTTGGGTTGTATCAATTTATCGTCCACTCACAATCACTCTACTCACACCCATGTCTTGTCCTCTCCCTTTGTTGTTCAACAGACATTCTCCTTGTTCCTAAGGGCCCCTTCATCCAGCCATCCATCCATCCATCAATCTATCCCATTCTAAGACATCCCCTCAAGTTCACGCCATCCACCTGTGCCTAATTTTTTTTTGCTAATCCTTCTTCACTCATTCTTTCAATATGCCCAAATCACCCTTGGATTCTTTGATAAACCTTATCTGCCAACTCCTTTTCCATCCCCACTCAATGCCTCACCTCCTCATTTCTCACTCTATCCATACTTGTATCCCCCACAATACTTCTTAAACACTTCACCTTAAACACATTTAGGCTCTTCCTTTCTGGCTCCTTTAAATTCCAAGTCTGCCCCACACAGTGCCGTGGAAATAATCACCCCTTCTTCCAGCCTTCTCTTTGTGTTCAACCTCAGATACCTATCTCCTAAGACACATTTCATTCCACCAAGACATTTACCTGCATCCCTTGCTTTATAATCTACCTCCACTTCCTCCCACTCCTCCACTCCCTGCTACGTGCAACCTGAATACATGAACTCTTCACTTCCTTCAGACTCTCTGCCCCCTCCTAATTCAATCATCACACCTACTGTTATATTCAGCTTGGGCTATATCACCTTCTAGAATATTCCATGTATTTATGTATATGTATGGAAAACTATATTTCTTCACACCCTTTAGATATTTAGTATTTTTCAATTTGTCCTCATGACACTGTATAGCCATTAATTCATAGTTCTCCCCCTTTAGTGACCTAAACATAGCAATCATATAACCTTTCTTCTTCATCCTTCAATGTTAGCAGATTTCATGCATTTCATCTCTCCTTATATAGCTTATGTGCCAGGCTAGGAACCAGCTTGCTGCTCTTTATATCACCTTGACCCTGTCTATATGTTTCACCCTTTCCATCAGGATCTTTTCATATTCTAAATACCTTGACTACCTATCTTTCACACATTTCAGCAAATGTGTGTCCTCACCTTTATAAACTGGCACAATTATGAGCCTGTTTCCAATCATATAGAACTTTCCCTTCTTCTACTGTACACACAAAAGGTTTGTACACCTTATTCACTAGCTATTCCCAACATTCTTTGAATATCCAAAGCCACCACAAGTAAAAATGTGTTTCCAATTTGAAATCCCATCAAACCCTTTATATCCAATACCTCTAGTAGTTTGTGCTGTCCTTCATCTCTGATGTTAGGTATGTGGTTGATATTGCCATTTCATCCTCAGTGTATCTCTCTTATGGAAGTAGCTGTTAACTGAAGTCAACACTCTCTTCCACTATATTGTGTGCATTTTGATTTTGACTATAAACTCTCATAATTTCATTTACCCTGTCTATACATCTTTTCTTTGGTCTACCCTATGTTCTCATTCCTAACACCAGATTTGCACATCCTCAGGAATACCTGTTCTCATCTATTCTCATGATACGATCAAACTATGTAAGGTTGCCTTGTTCTCTCCTTTCTCCCAATCCCAACTCTACTCCAGCCCATTCATCAATCTTACTTATTACTTCATCATATTTCCTCATTCCATGCATAGATCTAAAATATCTTCAGTTGTACTGCCTCCACATGACTTTTCTCTCTTGTATTCATTATCCAGTCCTCAATCCCATACATAACAGTCATTACAACTATGGCTTCATGTATTTCTTTCATTCTTACCACTGACATCCTTTCATCTCACCTAATTTCTCCATCTCCTTCACTTTGAGGCCAATGTCTTTCTTTCAGTCCTCTACTTTCAAGCACTCTCCCAATCCTTGTTCAAAAGCATAGAAAACCTCATGCTCTAATTCAATATTGCATTTCATCCATAAATTTCACAAACATTCAGATCACATGAATTCTGTCTACATCAGTTAATCAAACTTCAATGTTCTTGAAGAACTGTACTGAAATTTAACAAATTATTAAGTATCTCCACCTTATAACTAAAGCCATTCCAAATTCAACTGAAAATATTCCATATCATTACCAAAAAACTATATATCTTGCAAAGGCTTCCAGATTGCCATCTATCATTGCATTTCAGCATGCAAATATAAAATAACTTTAGAACCAAAGCCATTAATTTTTCTTTTCCTAAACAAACATTCTTAACCCTGTGACTGCAGAGGGTTTCTTTCACTTCAATCAAATTGCCTGATGAGAACCCGTAGTATGTATGAACTCCTTTCAATAATGAAATTATCAAGTGAAGTAATCTTTAAATCATTTGATTGTAGGTTTTCTTAAACAGAATAAAATTGTCTGGCAAAGTTAAAATAAAATCTACAATTTTTCTCTGTAGTGAAAAGGTTAAGAATGATCCCTGTAAAATAGCAACTCTTATCTAAAGTTTTACAAATATACTGAAAGAATACTCATTATATCTATTAATAAGATAATAATCACAAAACACCATGTTTTGACCATCTAGGATGATAAATATGGAAAATGAGTTAAAATGATAATGATAAAAATCAACATTCCTTCAGTTCCTTTAGTCTAGTAATGCCCTTTACATACTTCACTCTGGTTAATACCAAATTATCTAATTCAGAAATGGAAGACATTCGTACACAAAAGGGACTAAAAATGATGACATCCTCAACAGATCTTGTTTTGGCCAATGACAAACAATTCTCTTACCTGAAAGGGCATTACTATATTCAAAGGATTAAAAAAAAAAAAATCTACCCACAATTCTAACAGGATATTCATAAACAGTAAACAGACATATTTGCTCAGTAGTAACTGCACTTTGTGGCATCTGCAGGCCAAAAAATATCGGACTTATTGGGCTCAGTAATAAAACAGATATCTATCTTATAACAACAATAATGAGTTCCTGGCAAGGCCATTTGTAACTAAATTTTTCAGAGTTCATAATCTGAGGAGGTGATCAAATATGAAAAAGACAAGGATGATGCCATCTCTTCTTCCACAAGGTGCTGTGATGAGAGAGAAAGGTTTGATTGGGTTTCAAGGTGTATATAGTAGATGTGTGCTTTGATTCAGCTACCCCCTCTCAAGGGGGAAATGGCCTTTGGTATGCATGGTATTACGTGATCAAAGGTCCTTTTACCTCTATATGGGGGTGACTAAGTCAAAGCACATACCCACTTCATACACATTTAACCCATATATCCCCTTTCCCCTTATAAGGTAGATAGCTCAGTCAAACCAAATACCCAACCTAAACCCATTTCATACCCACTGTCCCTCCCATCTTGGCTTCTCATGGAGGAAGGTGTCATCCTGGTCCCATGCCCACTGCTCAGGTCAAAGACAATGCAACAAGAAACAGCACCTCCACAGCAGGAATCAACAGCTGAAACTGGTTGAACCCCACTGCTTCACTGCATGGTGACCATAACCCCTCACGTATTCAAGAGGTATACAAAGCAGACAAGAAGAAATCCCTTTGGGCCGTGTCATTTCCACATCCATTTACAAACACACAACACTCAAACATATCTTATACCCTCTCCCTCCCCTACTTGATAGAGTAAGAGTAATAACAAAATATGGATTTAAACTTACCTTCATCCACAAAAACTGAGCGAGACCTTCTTATTGTACCCTTCACTGAAATCTTGCGACGAGAAACTCTATGTTGCCGACTGAATCTGACAACAAAAATAAAGTAGCGATGCAATTATTATTCATAAAACAACTTAAACATATAAGACTGCCTGAAACCATAAAATAATTTTATGAATACTAAATCATGCATCAATTCCAAGGCAATCATGAAATTCACTTTCATGTAAAAAATTATCAGAAACCATAATACACTCCAGCAAACACTGAATCATATATCAGTTCCAAGCAATACTAACATAAGTTTTCAAGTACAAAATTTTTATATTTGATGGATTAGTCAGGAAAGGAGAAAAAATAAAATAATATACTATTCTAATAAAAAGTGTTAAGCATGACTATACCTGGAGGAAATGCGAACAAGATCAGCCCTTTTAAGAGCTAAAGAGCCCCGCATTTGTTTCTCCAAGTAATCCTTGACTTCTAACCTCAGATCTATGGGAAGAAAACAGAACCATGAATGAAATAAATGAGGATAATGGTGATACAGGTAATCATAACAACCTACAGTATCATCATTAAAGCAATTCATTTTATCCCACAGTCGGAAAAAGAAGACACTAATGTGGAACGTTCTGTATATTTCGATCACTAACTGTGACCCTCTTCAGTAGAATGAATACATAGTGGAAGGCAAAATTCTGCTGAAGAGGGTCACAGTTAGTGATCGAAATATACAGAACGTTCGACATTAGTGTCTTCTTTTTCCGACTGTGGGATAAAAAGTTTATTTGATTGCTACGTCATTACTTTATAGATGGTTGAAACACAATTTAGGAATGGATGCGAAGAGGAGACTGTATGAAGGAGTGATTGTGCCAACAGCACTGTATGGGGCAGAAACGTGGAACATAAGAGAAGAAGAAAGAAGGAGTTTGACTGTGTTTGAGATGAGGTGTCTGAGAAGTATGGTGAGGGTTACTAGGCTAGATAGAGTGAGAAATGAGGAGGTGAGGAGGAGAACAGGGGTGAAAAAGGAGCTGGGAGATAGGGTTGATGAAAGAATATTAGGATGGTTTGGACACATGGAAAGAATGAGTGAAGAAAGACTAGTAAAAGAGGTATGGAAGGCAGATGTGGAGGGAGTGAACATGAGGGGACATCCTAGGATGAGGTGGATGGATGGGGTGAAGGGGGCTTTGGGGAAGAGGGGAATGTCTGTTGAGGAAGGAAGGGAGAGGACGGAAGACAGAGGTGAGTGGAGAATGGTTGTATATGGATGATGTTGTGATTGCATGAGGAGGAATGGGCGGGGGGTGGGGTAGTATGTGTGAGTAAATTTTGATGCAGCCCGAAGGGATTTCTCCCCATCCTCTCCTTATATGCAAGGGAGGACGGAGAGGGGGGGTCGCCGATTAAATGAAGCGGCCTTGCTGTGGATGTGCTGTGTCTTGCGACACTGCTTCTGACCCAGGGCGGTGGGCAAGGTGCAGGGATGACCCCTCATCCAGGAGGTGCTCAGATGAGAGGGAGGGTGGGAGGGGTGTGGAGTGTATTTAGGGATGAAATGGGTGGGAGTGTTTTTATGCCTTTCCCTTTTTGGCTACCTCCCTTGAAAGGGGGAAAAAGCCTTGGTATATGTATGTATGTATGTATGAAACACAATGGCAAACGCTGACAAGACTGTGAGAATAAACACCGTGTGAGATCGAAACCTTTATTGGTACGATGTTTCGCTTGTTACAGCTTTTTCAAGTACAGTACAGACATGGCAAACACTCTGAGTATGTATAGGCTGAGTGTTTGCAATGTCTGTACTTGAAAAAGCTGTAACAAGTGAAACGTCGTACCAATAAAGGTTTTGATCTCACACGGTGTTTATTCTTTATAGTGGATATATATATACATACATACATATACCAAGTCTTTTTTTTCCCTTACCAGGGGGTAGCAAAAAAGGACAAGGCACAAAAACACTCCCACCCATTTCATCCCCGAAAACACTCCACACCCCTCCACCCTCCCTCCCATCTTAGCACCTCCTAGATGATGGGTCATCCCTGCACCCTGTCCACTGCCCTGGGTCAGAAGCAGTGTCGCAGGATATATATATATATATATATATATATATATATATATATATATATATATATATATATATATATATATATATATATATATATATATATATATATTGTATATATACTATATATATACATATATATATATATATATATATATAAACTATATATATTATATATATATATAAATATATATATATATATATATATATATATAGATATATATACCACACCAAGGGCTTTTTTCCCCCTTTCAAGGGAGGTAGCCAAGTCAAAAGGCACGCACCCACTCCCACCCACTTCACTCTCATCCACCACCCTTTCCTCCATCTCATTGTGGCTCCTCACGAAAGATGGATCATCCCTGTGTCCTGCCCACTGTCCCGGGTCATAAACAATGCAGCAAGACACAGCACATCCACAGCAAGGCTGCTTCACTTAATCAGTGACTATCCCTCTCTGTCCAATTATGCAGAAAAATGAGAAGAGAGGGAGAAATCTCTTCAGGCTTTGCCAAAACATCACTCATACTCCCCACCCCCTACCTTCCTTACATCACAGTATCATCTATACAGAGCCATTCTCCACTCACCCCTCTCCTGCCTTCTCCCTTCCTTGCTTAACAGACATTCCCCTCTTGCTCAATGTCACATTCACCCCTTCCATCCAGCTCACCCTCAGTTGTCCCCTGTCAAGACCCTCTGATCTATTTGTCAATATCACCCCGGCCAGGGCTTAGGGAAAAGTGCCAGTGGGGTTGAAGAGAGTTGAAAGTTTTATGCTTTAGACAAGTGACAGAAATGCTTGGACTTACAACTGTACGTAATAACAAAACTGTAAAATATCTTATCAGAGTACTTCAATATACACTTACTGTCAGGATAACCATTCTCTGTGTCATGGAGAAAATTGAGGCTTGTGATACAAGATGTGTTCAGGAACTCTTGCATTGTGCCAAGAGCTACCCTGTGGAAGAAATCAAAATGAAAATTCTATCTACAAAAGCATGATCATATATCAATTTCATTTATGAGGAAAACTTCTACAGTTTAACAGCCAAAAATGGTCATTAGCAAGTTGAGCACTCTAGCACATGTGCTTGGAGGAGGCCACACCATGACTAAATGCATTTTCTTTTTTTTTTCTTTCTTTTTTTAATCTGGTTTAACCTCTTCAACACGAGTCAAATATTCGCACGCACATTAGCTGCCTGACATACGATGATGCATCACAATAAGCATATTACACATACACATACCAAGGCTTTTTCCCCCTTACAAGGGAGGTAGCCAAAAAGGAAAAGGCATAAAATCACTCCCACCCATTCCATCCCTAAATACACTCCACTCCCCTCCACCCTCCCTCCCATCTTAGCACCACCTTGATGACGGGTCATCCCTGCACCTTGTCCACTGCCCTGGGTCAGAGGCAGTGTCGCAAGTCACAGCACATTCACAGCAAGGCCGCTTCATTAAATCAGTAACCCCCCCTCTCCGTCCCCCCATGCAAAAAGGAGAAGACGGGGAGAAATTCCTTCGGGCTGCATCAAATTCTGTTCACACAAACTACCTCACCCCCCATCCCCCCACCCATTCCACCTCATGCATCACAACATCATCCATATACAACCATTCTCCATTCACCCCTGTCTTCTGTCCTCTCCCATTCTTCCTCAACAGACATTCCCCTCTTCCCCAAAGCCCCCTTCACCCCATCCATCCATCTCATCCTAGGACATCCCCTCATGTTCACTCCCTCCACATCAGCCTTCCATACCTCTTTTACTAGTCTTTCTTCACTCATTCTTTCCATATGTCCAAACCATCCTAATACTCTTTCATTAACCCTATCTCCCAACTCCCTTTCCACCACTGTTCTCCTCCTCACCTCCTCATTTCTCACTCTATCTAGCCTAGTAACCCCCACCATACTTCTCAGACACCTCATCTCAAACACATTCAAACTCCTTCTCTCTTCCTCTCTTATGTTCCATGTTTCTGCTCCATACAGTGCTGTTGGCACAATCACTCCTTCATACAGTCTCCTCTTAGCATCCATTCCCAAATGTCTATTCCTCATTACACTTTTTAATCCACCAAGGCATTTACTCGCTTCTCTCAATCTACATTCTACCTCCACCTCCACTCCACCTTTTCCTGCCACATTTACACCCAAGTATCTAAAACTATCCACTTCCTCCAGTCGTTCTCCCTTAATGCTCACTTCCAGTCTGCTGCCACTTTCACCCCTTGTACATCTCATCACCTTACTTTTACCCACATTTATCTTCAGCTTTCTTCTATCACACACTCTCCCAAACTCTGTCACCAACTTCCTCAATCCCTCCTCCAATCCTGCCACAAGCGCAGTGTCGTCTGCAAACAACAGCTGGCTCAACTCCCACTTTTCTCCATTTTCTTTAACTATCTCCAATCCCTGACCCACCACCCTTGCATTTACCTCTCGCACCACCCCATCCATGTACAAGTTGAACATCCAGGGCGACATAATGCATCCCTGATGAAGTCCCACCTTTACCTCAAACCACTCACTCTCTCCATTTCTAATCCTGACACATGCTCTACTACTCTCGTAAAAACTCTTGACAGCTCCTAGAAGCTTTCCTCCTATCCTGTATATCCGCAAAACCTCCCATAGTGCCTTCCTGTCTACCCTGTCGTAAGCCTTTTAAAAACCATAAAGTTACAGCTGTATTTGTTCTCCTTCACCAAGAATGTTTGTAACCATTGAAAAAGAGATCAAGCCTATTCACAGGATAAGAGGGTCACTCATACGAACAAAGATTATCGAAATTAGAATTACCAACACTAGAACAAAGAAGAGAAAGAGGTGATCTGCTGACTATATTTAGAATCATGAAAGGAATGGAAATCCTTGACAGAAAAGATTTACTAAAAAATGACAATGGAAAAACAAGAGGTCATGAAAAGAAACTCAAAAAGGACAACTACAGAAGAGATTGGAAAAAGAATAGCTTCCCACACAGAGTGCTGGATATATGGAATAACTTAGATAAAGAAACAGTGTGTGCAAATACTATTCAAGATTTTAACCACTTCCATACGGTGACGCCTACGTAGGCGTCATGAGGAGCAAGTGGCTATGCGATGATGCCGACGTCAGCGTCTTGATTATATTTATTGTAGTTTACAAAGGATTACAAAGGCGGAGCATGCCGACAGGAGACCTTTTGATCCATATCTAGGTCGGATGCAAAAAAAAAAAAAAAAAAAAAAAAAAAAAATCATAATAATAAATTAAAACTATAATAATGTAAAAATAACAAATAAAATACATAAATAAATGCATAGGTATAGTTGAATAACAAACAAAAAGGTAAATAGTAAATGATTATAAATTGACATATAACTAATAATAAATGAAAATCAGACAGACAAATTATAACAAAACAAAAACAAATAATATAACATAAATTATAATCATTACAGCATCTTACTTAGGTATTTATCTAAATGATTCTTAAAGCTTCGAACTGAACTACATTGCACTACCTGTGCAGGAAGTTTATTCCATTCATTAACTACACGGTTGGCAAAGTTGTTTCTACCTACTTCCAAATTGAATCTATTTCCGGACAGTTTGAGACCATTGTTTCTTGTCTGATTCTCATTCAATGTGAAAATTTTGTCACTTTTGATGTTGTCAATTCCCTTTAAAATCTTAAAGACCTGTATCAAGTCACCTCTGAGTCTACACTTTTTTAGGGAAAACAGATTCATGTGCTTAAGTCGATTTTCGTATGATTTATTTTTGATATTTGGAATCAGTTTTGTGGCTCGCCGTTGTACTTTTTCCAGTCTGTCAATGTCTTTAATGAGTTAATGAGATTCGGTGACCATACGGAAACAGCATATTCCAAATGTGGACGAACTAACGATTTATATAGCTTGTTAATGAGTAATGGACTTTTGAAATCAAAAGATCGCGCAATCAATCCCAGAATCTTATTTGCTTTCTCAGAGGCTGAAATACACTGCTTGGATGATTTCAGGTCGTTACTGATAATTACGCCGAGATCTTTTTCACTATCCACTTTTGTTAACGAATTTCCAAATAACTTGTAATCGTACTTACTGTTATTTTTACCTATGTGCATTACCTTGCATTTACTTGTGTTAAATTTCATTAGCCACTTTTCAGACCATTGCTGTAATTGATCTAAATCTTCTTGTACTTATGTAACCTCCATTCTCTCTAAACTGGCTTCATCATATTTTCTATGGTTATCAAAATTCACGGGTGAAAGAGAACTAACGATTGAGCACTGACTCTATTTTTCATAATGCGATTATTATGATGCAACATCGCTAGTCGGGCAGCTAATGCTACCAGACGTGCGATGTGCCCCAGAGTGAAGAGGTTAAGAAAAAAAATTATGCTGAAAGATACAAAGACGGGTCACCACAAGCATAGCTCCCTTCTGGTATAACACAACTAGGTAAACACAAAATAAATATAATCAGGAGGCCGATGCTGGCATTCTCATATACTCACTCTCGCCTCATGACATCTATGTAGGCATCATTGTATTCAAGGGGTTAATGTTGCAAACTTCCCTTCTTAGGGAGGGCTAGAATGGTGCCTCTTTCTGGCACAGGGAATTCAATGCAATATGCCCCTCTTACAAAAATGCTTTGCCAACTGACAATTTCTGGTCACATCAACCCCTAACCTCTAGCCCAAGTAGTGACATTCTCACCCACTTTGACAATGTGCATCCCTAAAATGTTCTGCTAATGAACTAAAACTAAAGTTGATTAAATTGGTGGCCACTTGCAATGTAACAATATATAAGCAGGAGACTAAATAATCAATCAATCCATTGTGTCAGGTCTATTGCTGGGGTCCCACAGTTCCCACATCACCAGCAGTTATTCAAGGAAGAAACAGTGTTTTGCCAAGTAAGGCTGGAGTAAGGCAGTGTAGGATGGTGTCCTGTATTTTCTGTGGGGTGATTGCATCTGAAGTAACTTTATTATGAAGCCAATCCTATTCTAAACAGGCATATGACAGTATACATAGAAATGCATCATGGCATACAATGAAGGATTATAATATACTGCATACATTGATTTTTTTAATCAATTTATGCAGTATATCTAATGAAGCAGCCTTGCTGTGGATGTGCTGTGTCTTGCAGCACTGCTTTTGACCCAGGGCAGTGGGCAAGATGCAGGGATGCCCCCTCATCTAGGAGGTGCCAAGATATGAGGGAGGGAAGAGGGTAGAGGGGAGTGGAGTATGTATGAGATGGAATGGGTGTGAATGGTTTCTATGCCTTTGTTTTTTTGGCTACCTCCCTTGTAAGGGAGAAAAAGCCTTTGGTACCGTATTTTTCAGACCATAAGGCACGGGCAAAATCCTTAAAATCGGCAAAAATCGGGTGGTGCGCCTTATCATGAGGTGCGCCTTATGTGTGGCTTCAGTGCAAAAAAAAATGCCTCGGACAGTGAGGTACTATTTTGACACATTTCGTAGCTAGCCTGCCAACGGCGACAGTGCATAGGCCTAGCAAAAGTTACAACCAAGTTATAACCAAGATGCATGTATCTTGACAAGAAAATTGCGAAAACTTCGACAGTTTTCAAGTCCATGCCACCGCATTTATTCACGCTATCATGGCTATGACATGATAGCGTCCACAATACAGACAGCCATTTTGCATGGGTCTAGTCTCGCTTCACTCAGTCTGTAGTCATTTGGGTATTTTTTAGTTTCGACCATAGGCGCAATATAGCAATAGAAAATTTTAATTATTAATTTTGTAAATTAAAATGTATCAACGTAATATGCAATTTTGTGGGCGGAAATGAAAGTAAAAAATACCCTGCTACAACCAAATATGCTAATGAACGAAGTCGGTAGTATAGGATCGGGACGCCATCTTGTCGTCTGTCAATTGATGGCCTCGGCACTTCCAACAGTACTTCGCCAGGTACATTTTCTTGAAGGAATGTTATGGAGCGGAGATACATGCATTCCTTCAAGCTGCAAGAACTTTGTATACCCCGCAAGCTGAGAGAGTGGCTGAAAAGCCCGCCAATGTCTCTCACGACGACGACAACGAGGACGAGCCGGATGCCATTTAATTTGCAGGTAATGATTTATTAAACACAGGTTAGGTTAGGTTAGACGAATTTATCATCCTTTCATTTCTTCGACGTCGGCATCTATCATAACAAACATGGCGTACCATTTGTCCGAAACGACTTCGTTACCTACGAAATCTGTTTTAGCACCTTTTTTTTTTTTATTTCCGCTCACAAAATTGCATATTACGTTGATACATTATAATTTACAAAATTAATAATTAATTTTCTATTCCTATATCTTGTGTTTTTAAGTGAATAGAGAATTCCGGGAATAAAACTGCTAATGTTGGTTTTATTCCCCACAATTCCCGTAACGTGTTTATGTTGTTTTTTATATTGTCCATGGAGGTGGTCTGATTTCACTGACCAAAAAAAAAAATATATATATATATCATTTATTTTTGTAATTTTGCTAAATCCCAACTGATTTTTCTCATTCAACAACGAAAATGTTCAGTTCTGAATGTACTCACGTATGCATGATTATCCGATGACGAGACCAGGTGCACCTTATGGTCAGGCACGCCTTATGTAAGGACAGGGAATAGCAAATTACGGGTGCGCCTTATGGTACGAAGCGCCTTATGGTACGAAAAATACGGTATATGTATGTATGTATAAATTGTTCAGATTAAGATGTGTGTATAGGTAGGTAGATGTAGAATGAGAACTGATGGTCTCATGACTAAGAATTTTGAGGTTACCAATGGGCTGAAACAGGGCCGCCTTCTGTCACCATTGCTATTTAATATAGCAATGGTGAGAGCTTTTAGAAGAACAAGAGAGTATCCAGGAAGAATCCTTGTTAATCTTCAGAACACAGAAAAAAATAAAATAAAATAAAACTGCTCACAAATGCTGACGATGTAGATATCATGGGTGAAACCTTGAGGAAGTAGAGGATACATTGTGAAAAGGAATCAGAGATTGGGGTTGTACATCAATGAACACAAAACCAAGGTAATGAAGACTGCAAGAGGACAAGGGAATCCTCAGATAAGACATAAGTGGCATTGGTATAGAAGAAATGAAAGAATTTCAATATCTACGTTAACATCCAAAAATTAAATAGAGGCAGATATTAATTCAAGAATCCAAAAAGAACAAAAGAGCTTCTATAGCATGAAAAGTATTAGTGAGGTGGAAAAAGAAACAGGATACTCAAAGACTTGATAAGGGACATTTTCAAGTTGTAACACAGATATTCATCTAATATAATTCAAGTGGATTATAATGACTTGTTGTTTGTACTGTAATTAGCAGTGCATAACTAAGGAACACTATCTAAACAGTATGTATTATTAGTATCACAAAGGGACATATCATAACAGTCCTCTAATCTAACATCTAAACACCACTTTTCTCAGTTTTACAATTCTACAATTAAACAAGCTTTCAGTAAAGAAATGACAAAATTTTCACTACTGGAGGAATTTAACAAGAAAGCTCCATTAGAGAGAACAACAATGGTAGCAACTGACAAAAGGCATTTGACATATCCTATCAAAAAAGATCATACAGGGTGGGGCAAATCAAATGCCCGAGTTTTGAAAGGCGTGCGAAATGGCTGTGGTGGTGATGGTAAGATGTGTATGGTCTCGTTGTGACCACCAAACCCCGCCTTTTTTAGTAGCCAGGAAATGTTGAACCGCATCCCTGAACCGTCAACTTTTTTTTAGCACTGACGAGGCCCACTTCCACTTTTCTGGAAGCGTGAATAAGCAAAATTGTTGCTATTGGGCTGAAGACAACCCAAGAGAACTTCACCAGAGACTGCTCCATTCCCCTAAAGTTACTGTTTGGTGTGCAGTTTCCAAATTTGGGGTAATTGGGCCTTATTTCTTTGAGGAGGATGGAAGATCTGTCACCGTCAACTCTCAACATTATCTTGCGATGTTGGAAGACTTTTCTGAAGAATTAAGTGAGGAAACAAATCTGGGAGACATCTGGTTCCAAAGAGATGGAGCAACAGTCCACACTGCTCAAGTTGCAATGGTCAATTTGCGACAGATGTTCCCGGCACACCTCGTCTCTCGGAGGGGTGATGTTGAGTGGCCCACACGCTCACCTGATTTGAGCATTTGCGACTTCTTCCTGTGGGGATCTCTGAAGGAGAAAGTGTTCAGAAGTTGGCCACACAATTTGGAAGAATTGAAGATGCGAATTCAGGAGAAAATTGCTGCAATACTCCTTGAGATGTAATGAAGAGCAACCAAAAACTTCAGACATCGCCTTCAACAGTGCATCGCTACATATGGCCATCATCTTCCTGATGCCATCTTCAAAAAGTGATCACACAAACGGCATTGTATACTGATTCGAATAAAACAACAAATAATTCTGTAAGTATCGTTTTACTTTTCCTAATAGCCTTTCAAAACTCGGGCATTTGATTTGCCCCACCCTGTATTTGATGAAGAGTCATCCCTGTCCCCTACCAGAAATAAATAAAATAGGTAAATATATACATACATACATATACCAAGGGCTTCTTCCCCCTTACAAGGGAGGTGGCCAAAGTCAAAAGGCATAAATCCACTCCCACCCATTCCATCCCTATCACACTCCACTTCCATTCACTACCCTTACCTCCCTCTCTCTTTTCTTGCCTCCTCCTGGATGATGGATCATCCTTGCATTTCGCCCATTTCCTTGGGTCAGAAACAATGCAGCAAGACACAGGTAATAGATAAGAAATATTTAATAATAAAAAAAGATAAAATGTCTTACCTGGTGCCATTTATATAGCCACTCTTTAGCTTCTTCAAGGTGGAGATCAAGGGTGGGGGTATTTTTCCTTCCTCTAGAGAAGGAAAAAATATATTAATTCATGTTAATCTATTGAGATGAAAGGTATTGATTAACACCCATTGCAACAATCTTTCATAGTTTATCAAATATTTACAAGTGATTATTCAGTGATAATGGATACTCAGTGCTGTCACAACAACATGCTACACAATATCATGCTCAATTCAATGCTTAGCCACATTCTGCACAAAAATCATCCAACTGATCACTATATTAACTGATTTTCAATGCATGTAACTGTCCTTCAAATGAAGGGTTCCACCTATATGTGTGTATTCATACAAATACACACATATATGCACAAACTGTAGTTTTTGTTTACAAGTAAATTATCATTTACAATCAATTACAAAAGCTAAGCTTACTACTGGACCTTTTGGCCCATAACAGAGAGGGAGTAAAATAAAAAATAAAAAGCACTTTGGTGTCTATCTAATCTTAACTGCAGCTCAACTACAACTACTACTACTACTACTGCAACTACTTCTATGACTTCTAATGCTACACCATAATCTTTAAATAACTGCTCTCTTTTTAGTAAGAGAATTTCTATGTAAATTGTAACTGTACAGAATTCAGCATTATGTTTAAAAATATGTAGTACTTTCACAATAATACAATTATAATCATGATCACAAAAAATTCAATATCAATCACACCTCATTATACAATCATACTTTGTAGCATGAAAAAAACTCAGTTGCTTCAGCACACTACTCACATATAACAGGACCTACTCCTAATGCCAAAGAGAGAAATACACACATCACTGAACAAACAATGAGACAGACCACACAACTATATTAAAATAATCACTTCCTGACATAACCTGCCTCAAAAAATAATAAAAAATAAATAAATAGCAGTAGCAATAATAATAACAATAATAATAATAACAATATTATTATTAATAACAAAGATAATAATATCAACAATTGTTGCCTCAAGTTTCCCTAACTGGAAATGCAGTCCCAGAATGGCTAGCAATAGGATCCTCCCATACAGAAGAAACCTTGGGACCTTGGGAAAGTCACTGGCTGTCAGCTGTCTATATGTAAAGAGGTGGAAGAAATACAGTTTAAGTTGAAAGAGAGAGAGATCCTAGGCTCAGTCCAAAGATCAAGTGCCACCTCCAGATGGAGGTGAGAAAATGAGCAGCATTAAAATGACTCTCTCTGCCATTCATCTTGCACAACCACCAACAGTCAGTGCATATCACCAGCTCTTGAGGACAACTAAGTCACATTTGCCCACCTCCAGCTGGGTTACAATTCAGTAATGACGTGCATGTCTCAGATGCACACATCAAAGAATAGAGCCCTTCACTGCCTTATATTCACACAAAATTGACTGGAATACAATATTTTTTCATCTAAGTATCTGTGGGGTCAACATAGTGGCTGTTTCTAAACACCCTGGAGTTACAAGTATCCGACAATAGGGACCTGAGGCAATAAATTATGTGACTAATTGCATTAACCTTTATTCATTGGACTTACTTGTTGCCATCCATTTTCCAACCATTATGCTAACTTGTCTAAATCTTTGAAAGTACACTGGTGGTTTGTGTGATTATTTGTTATTCTACACAAATTAGTATTATCAGGAATACAAGGTATTCAATTCTTGATATTAACTATATATTAATTACCCATTAGTGTCCAAAGGTAATAAAAGGTATTACCTATATATTAAGGATCCATTAGTATCCAAAGAATACCCCAAAGGACTTTGCTCATAACATATCTCCAACTGGAAGCTTTAGTATTCACAATTTTTTCAACAATTATTGATGTTATTTTTCCCTCTAACTTAAACAAGATTCCTCTAATGCCATGAAAAGCAAACTGTTTTGTCTGGAACAATATACAGATATTTCTATAGTTCTAATATATTTGTCATGTGACATTGACAAAATTAAGTTAAAAATCTGTCACTAATATTAATCACTAGATCAATCATTCTACTTATCCTAATCATGTGGCTCTTACTGCATCATTCAAAGGTCCATTTCTCTGTAAGTAATAACTAACTTACCAAAATTCCAAATACAAATAAAAGCAAACTAAATGGCATGGGTTATGATGATGATGATGATGATGATTGATGATATATACCAAATGGCTTTTTTCCCCTTATAAGGGGGTGGCCAAGTCAAATCATCCATCCCTACACCCATCCAAAACCACCTTCAATATTCCTACCATCTTAAGGGTCATCCCTAACCCCACCTTGCCCCTACCACCATCACCACACTTCTCAGGTCAATGGTAGTGAAAGATATAGCACCTCCCCAGCAGGGCCTGACAAGTTGGTCAACACACATTGATAAATTGTATGGTAACTCCTCCCCCTTATCCACTCAAGAAATTTACAGAGCTAACAAGAACATTCCTCTAGCCAACATCATTTCTTCATCAATTTACAACCATTCTCCATTCATGCCTATCTTTTGTCCTCTTTCTTTCTTGCTTGACAGACATTCCTCTTATATTTAATGTCCCATTCACTCCATCCATCCACCTAACCAAAACCCATCCATTGTCCTTTCCATTTTAGCACCTCATTGATGAAGAGCCATTGCTGTCCCCTGCCAAAATGCTTCAGTCAAAGGCAATGCAGCATGACAAAGCAGAACCCCAAAAGCTGGAGCTGGTTTACCCCCACCACTTCATTACACGGTGCCCCCCCCCCCACTCATCTACTAGAGAAACTGACCAAATAGACAAGAACATATCAATGGACTACATCATTTCCTCATCTTTTTAAAAAACACCCCATTCACTCCTACCACTTGCACTCTTTTCTTTGCTCGACATTCCTCTGGCATCCGATACCAACTTCATATAAGTAATAATAATGATGATAAATAATAATAGTAATAATAATAATGACAATGATAATACACATATACAAAGTCTTTTTCTCCCTTATATGGTGGTGCTTTAAGTCAAAGGATATAACCACCCACCCACCCACCCTAAACCTATTCCATACCCATCCAAAACCATTCATCACCCATCCCATCGTAACACCTCACAGATGAAGGAGGGTCATTCCTATCCCTCACTACTATACCACTCAGGTTAAATGCAATACAACATAACACTCATTACAGGACCCAACAGGCTAGTGATGATGGGTAATGATGATGAATGATGATGTTAGCAACAACATTTATAATAACAATAATAACATTAATATTCACTGATAACAATAATAAAGTATGTATGTATATACCAATGATCTTCCCCTCCACCCGTGCCCCTTGTCAGAGGGATGGCCTAATAAATTACTCTTGCTTCGAGTTTCAGTGAGTGGAAACCCACAGCCCAACAGTCACCAGCAACATTTCTTGAGCTCACCCACAGATCACAATGGGGAGAAGCAAAGAACTTATGTGAAAAGGTGAATAAAAAAAATAGAAAAGAAAGAAAAAAAGAGAAAAAAAGAAGAAGGGAGAGAGAGAGAGGGAGAGAGAGAGAGAGAGAGAGATATATATGGGGGTGAGAGAGAGGAAAATATTGAGGGAATGAGATAGTGAAAGAAAGAGGAAAAAAGAGAAGAAAGAGGAAGAAGAAGAATATATCATGGACACTGACCATATACAGAGAAAGGCTGTACCTCTACAGAGTTCATGGTGATACATTTTGAATAAGGGTAACAGAGAGAGATGATTGTCTCAAACATCCATCTAACAGTACCACCATTTGCAGGTACCCATCATCAGTCCCAAAGATGCCAAGGATAAATCAATCCAGTGCCCTAGGTCTCTCTTCCAGAAAACCCATGGCCTCTTGGTATGGATAAACAATGCAAATGCACTGGAACTAACACAATGTATAAACCATTTAAGTGATTTCCAAAAACCATCTATACGGTCATAAACATTTTCTATAACAGCTTATCAAAGTTCTACATACAAAGGAAAGCAATCCATATAGCACAGTTAAGAATATAAGACAAGTGATAAATACTTGCATATCGTGCTCCCATGTGAAGGTCATCAAAAAGTTTCATCTACCTGCTACCCATCACCTCAGGTTCTTTTGTTAAGGTCAAGTCCAATCTTGGTGGTGTATCTTTGCTTCTATATCTAGTTGGTTATTTTCACCCACCGGGGGACCAATTACTGGCACCTGCTGGTGGTGGTCCTGTAAGATGAACAGCAGAGCTGCCCATTTTCAAAACCCATCAATGCCATCACCTACGTCAGGAGGTGTCACACTCAATCTCCTCTCTGGGGCCAAAATCTCCCTCTATCAGCTTCAACTGTATTTCTTACATCTTTTCACATACACAGAGTTGACAACCAGTAACTGCTCCCCTTCTCTTACTGTTTTCAGCTTAATACATGGAAACAGTTCCACACCAGTGGAACACAAACAGCAGTCTAATGTTTCTCCCAGGAGATCTATGGGAGGGCCCAAGCATGGTTGCCCACTGCTGTGGGGCTGCAGGCTTTTATTAAGTGAAACTTGAGGCAGTAAATATCATCATGTCACCCACTGAGTCACTGTCATTCATTCTTATATGGGGGGTGACAGTCAAATCATGCACCCACTTTGTACAAACTTAAAACCCATGTTGTAATACCCTTCCTGTCTTAGCAGACTGTGGATGAAGGGTCACCTCTATCCCCCCACCACATCTCTTAGCTCAAGGGCAATGCTATACACATAGAAATAATCACTGGAAGGCACATAAATAAATTTCAACACCTCTAAGCAGCCAAAATCATAAAAAGCAATCCCTATTCAACACAAAATAATCTATAAAAATAATATGAAGAAGAAGAAGAGGAAGAAGAAGAAGAAGAAGAAAATAAAAAGGCAAATGTGGAACCTGAAAATGTCAGAGGTGACTATTCATTATCATGATGCAGCAACTGGCCAATCAGTCACCCACATGTTGGATCAGGTAGATCAAAAAGTACTTGATACAGCTCCAACAAGCAAAACATAGTACTAATAAAGACTCTGTCCTCACATGATGTTTCATTTGGAAAGAGTGAATAAGGAAAACCTAGAAATGACAATGTGGAAAACAAAAGAAGAGAGAGTGAATTTAAGAAAAAATGTGAGAATGAGGTGATTGTTGTTGTTGCTGTTCACTAGACTGTCTGGCTGAGCAGTCCCATTTCCCTGGGGAACTCCACTCCTGGAATGATTGTGGACAATGCAGTCTTCCATAATGTGTTGTATAGTATGGAGGGTGAAGTGTTATATCCTGGACAGTTATCTGTGATGAGGTCATCCAGACTCTTCTGGTAGCTTAGAGGGGCTAGATATACCTGTATACTGTCTAAATATCTTTTAAATAACTTGTTGTCTTCCTCATCTTTTATTCTCCTCATGACATTTACATTGTACCTCCATGAATTCATACTGGAGGACTAAAGGGCAGGTAAAATGAGTATGGATGTTTAAGATAGGATGTCCAGATGGAGGATAGTAATTAGCAGTCCCATTAGAGTTAGTACTAGCTCCTGTAATGTTCCTTACTTATGTAAATGATATGATGGATGGTACAAGAACCTATGCTAATATGTTCGCAGAGAAAGTGTTATGATCATGATGGGAATGAGAGATGAGGTCTGTAGGTTGCCGCACAAACATTTAGATACCATGTACAGTACTACCTCTCATTAACGGACGTTAATTAGCTGTGTTTGTGGTGTTTTCGCTGTGTTTTCGATATTTTTGGTGCTGTTGTTTAGTGCTGTGCAATCACTATGCCACCCAAAAACCACTCCAAATCAATGGATTATTCACATCAACAGACACCGTTACCCCCCTTTTAGTCCATTAATGAGAGGAAGTACTGTATGTCTAAAGCCAAGGATTGAAAATTAATTTCAATACCAGGAAATACAAAGTACTGGAAATGGGTACTGGCTCAAGAAGAAAATTCTTGAATTATTAAAGTCACTTAATTACAAAGGTGAAAGAGGAGGAAGATCTGGGGGTGTTGGTAAGGGATACCCTGTCACCTGACATACAACCACTCCTCGTTTAACGACCTACTCGGTTAACGACAACGCGGAGTAACGACGGGCTTTATGACACCCCAATATTCGTTTAACGTAAATCTCCCGGACTTACGACATCGTGTACGATAAGTTGGCTGAGGCAAATTTGTATGATGTTATAAATGAACTTGTACAGTGGATATTAGCTGTGAGGTAAAGTGTTCTGAAGCTTAGGTCTACATTACCATCCTGCAAGCTACAAAAACTACCTGGGGTACAGTATATACCAGTATTGGTAAATTTTTAGTTTCGACCATGGGCGCAATATAGCAATAGAAAATTAATTATTAATTTTGTAAATTATAATGTATCAACGTAATATGCAATTTTGTGAGCGGGAAAAAAAAGGTGCTAAAACAGATTTTGTAAGTAATGAAGTCGTGTCGGACGAATGGTACGCCATGTTTGTTATGATAGATGCCGACGTCGAAGAAATGAAAAGATGATAAATTCGTCTAACCTAAACTAAACTAACCTAACCTGTGTTTAATCAATCATTACCTTCAAATTAAATGTCATCCGGCTCGTCCTTGTTGTCGTCGTCATGAGAGACATTGGCAGGCTTTTCAACCACTCTCTCAGCTTGCGGGGTATACAAAGTTCTTGCAGCTTGAAGGAATGCATGTATCTCCGCTCCATAACATTCCTTCAAGAAAATATACCTGGCGAGGTACTGTCGGAAGTACCAAGGCCGTCAATTGACAGACGGCAAGATGGCATCCCGATCCTATGCCACCGACTTCGTTCATAAGCATATTTGCTTGTGGCAAGGTATTTTTTATTTTCATTTCCGCCCACAAAATTGCATATTACATTGATACATTTTAATTTACAAAATTAATAATTAATTTTCTATTGCTATATTGCGCCCATGGTCGAAACTAAAAAAATACCCCGGTATTTAATATGGAATGTCAGCATACGCGGAGTTGGTCATACACGATAATTTCAGGAACCTAACCACCGCGTTATTTGAGGGCTTTCTGTACTATCAAAACAGTAAATAAAGCTTTAATGTACTGTATAAAAGAGGGAAAATACATGAAAATAAAGATACATGTATTGCTGGACATTGTACATACAGTACATGTACGTATATGTATACAATTTCGCTTAACAACCAATTCGGTTAACGACGGCGACGCTGGTCCTAATTGTTGTCGTTAAACGAGGAGTGGTTGTACATACCAGTAAAACTGCGAGAAGATATGCAAAATGCCGAACAAAAGTGGCCTTTCCATAGTTGAAGAGTTGGAAGAAGACAAAAAGAAAGAAAGAAAAATCATCCTTCCAAGGAACCAAAAGGATTCCTACCATTGCAGATAAGTCATATGAAGGGAGGCTAGAAGCCCTAGCCCTGCCATCATTAAAGGTCTAAAGATAAGGAGGCTTAATTGTTGTTCAGATTGTTGAATGGAGAAAAGTTGACAGAGAAGATTTCTTCATTTGGGATAGGATGAGAGTCATGGGAGCAAGTTAAAAATGCATGTCTGGAGGATGTGAAAAAGTATTTTTCCATACAAATGCATATACTCCAGGAATTGCCTAGATGATGTTGTACAAGCTGGAACCATACATGAACTTAATTGGAGAGTAAGAGACAGGCCCCTACAAGTGTAGATCCTTTCCTGAACACTACAGTTAAGTAAATACATGTGTGTTTGGAAGCAAACATGTGCATGTGTGATTCACCATGGTTTTAGATCACGTGCTGTGTAAGTGTTTATGAGAAAAGAAAATGCATATTTGTATGCTCATATAAGTACTAAATAAAAAACAAAAATCTATTTTCTTTATATAAAACAAGAAAATTTAACTAGTCTTACCTAACATGAATGACTTGATAATAAAGATGAATGTTGGTCTACCAAGCATTGAACTGTGCCAACTTTCCCGAAGAAAAGCCAACTGAGACATCAAGTTATAGCAGAGCAAGTACACATCATGAAGCACATACAGCTCCTCAAGATCAAGGCTCTAAAATAAACAAATAATCTCCCATTGAGTACGTACAAAAAAAAGCCTGTCAAATGCAGATTCAGTCAGATAAATACCCCATGTATTTGGCAAACAGTGAAGTAGTTCCAGCCAAACTGTCTAAAATCACTAATGATACACATATATACCCCATTTTCACAAGTTATGGGTCAATTTGATCAATCAATCAATTCTTTCCCCAGGTCTCTCTTGCAGGAAACCCATGGCTTCCAAATAACCAGCAACAGCCACTGGATTAGCCCACAAGTAACTCAAAGAAGAGATACTGTGCTGTTTTCTGGGTACAGCTAGAGTGGGACAATGCAGGATGAGGTGTTTGGTGTCTTGTGTGGTGATTGCATCTGAGACAATTTGCTTTTTGTAGTCAGACTTCTTCTGTGTTAAAACTATTCCAAAGCTGGATAATGACATGAATGCAGTCATGTTACTGTGGTTTTTGCTTGTCATAGAAGGGATTTATCTATAGGGCTTATGTGTTGGGAGTTTGCTGGGGTAAAATGTTCAGTGGATGGGCCTGGAGTGTTTGTTTTGTGAATTCAGTGAGTATCGTATATTTCCACGTATAAGACGACCCTAAAATCCAAAAATTCACCCCTTAAAGTTGGGGGTCGTCTTGTATTACCATAATAAATATCAGACCTTGAATTCTACATGAGATGACTTGGTAGGCTAGCCTGCCGATAACCACCGATACACAGGAAATGATTCACATTATGATAAGAACTGGTAATAAAGGTAATTAAACCATATTTACCTTATACATTATTGGCATATCTTTATAGTAAATGGCAATTGTTAATAAATTCGAGGAATAATTCTATATTAATGAAATTACGGTACTTTTAACTACTCTATGTAAACACATTTAACACAGCTGAAAAAAATTTAAACATCAAGCACTGGTTGCGTTCATAGCAACCTTTTTCTTTCGCTAACTTTTCAGTAATATTTAAGACTGAAAATAACAATTTTGGATTACAGTACATAAAACGTTTATCAATAAAAAAATATATTACAGTAGTTGCATTTAAAACAGAAAATTTAAAAATTATAAAATTATAAAACTTAATTTCTAATCATCATCAATATTACACATCAAACATATTTCTAAAACCTTTATTTTCAATAAAATTACATTACATTAAATTTAAAACTTAAAACATTATAAAACTTAATTTCTTTATTTATTTATATAAAAGCGGAAAAAACAGCTGATAAACGTAATCAAAACAATTCTTTTTGTACGGTAGGTTTGATACTCTGATGCTCTAATTTTGTACCTCGTCTTATACAAAGGTTGTCTTATACATGGAAATATACGGTACATGTTTTTGTATGGTGTTGTGAAGTGCAGGTGGTAAATTGTCAATGTTTGAGTATCCAGTATGCTGCCTTTCTTTCAAGTTGGCTATGCTCGTGTTAACTACAGGGATGAATGGGTGAGATTCAGGGCTCTTGCATATGGCTTCTTATAGAAGAGGATTTTGGATTTTGTGTTCAAGTATTCTATATGGGTGGTTTTAGTATATCCTGTTATTATCATTAATGTTTTATTTTGTGTAGTTTATAAAGTATCTTATAAATTACAATATAGTCATGCACAACCCCTTTGGACAGGTGGAGGTTATTGATGTTTGAGTAATATATATTTTTTTCAATTTGTGTGGTTATAGTACATCCTGTTATCATTATATTTATATAATTATCAATGTTTTGTTGTGTAGTTTATAATGAATCAATCATGACAGGGTATGGTCATGCACAAACTCTCTGGCAAACACTAGGTATTATTTTCCCTGGTAAACTGGAAATATTAGATGGATAAAAGAAAATAGCAAAGTAAGTATATACAAATTGGAAAAAAAAAGAATCAACTTATATATATAATAATGGAATACCACATTTTCTACACGATCTTTATTTTGTAGAATCAGTGGAACGAGGAGGAAATTATAACATTCCTTTGATGAAATTATGCCATAATGAAAAAATTTTTTTATCAGACACTTTGGGCAAGTGAATTTTTTATATATGTATAACACATGAAATATTTGTATGAAATCTCTTTCATACATCTTAATCAATATATTTTTTAATAAATAGCTCTAGAGAAAAATTAAGTAAAAAACAAATATCTACAAAATAAAGACATAATGAACCTTAAAAGAAACTGCAGATTATAATTACTATATTAAACCAAATCAATCAAACTACAAGCAAAAAGGAAAGCCATAAACCCTTGATAAAGTTGGTGATTTGTAATTAGATCTATTTTCATCTCAATTATATACATTCTTTTCTAATTCAGAGGTTGATCCTGCAAGAACTGCTAGAAGAATTCATCTGGAAAACATTAAAGTTATCTCCTACAGTTCTTATGCTGGTGTTAACCAACTCTCTGAGTCTTGCTGTTTTCAACTATTGTATTACCCACACTAAAAGGTACAGCTGGGAGCATACATGTACTGTCCTGGAAGGTAGGGGTTATGTGCATTCAAAATGAAAATGAATACCAGCCACCCCACAGGACAAAAATAGAAAAAAGACAATATTACCATAAATGGAACATAACCAGATGGCTAACTGCACCCAAGATCTGTGCAATTGATACATGGACTACTATCACGGTAAGGGCTTTGAGATTCCCATAATATCCAACAGAAATACTTTAACTCTTCTCTCCATTTTATTTGATACCTTTAAGAGGAAAGTACATGGAAGTGTGACCCCACCTAACTGTAGCATTTGGATGTAAAAGCAAAAGTCTAATGAAGGCGAAGAATAGGTGTGGCTGCTACAAGTAGTGGTTGCATGATGGGATGGGGCTTCTAGGCAGGCCCCAATCTCAAAGACTTCCCAATTTCAATGGAACCCAGGAAAAGGGTTAAGACTTAGGCATCTGACAAGGGGTCTGTATTAATTGAATTGTCAAGCTGCATTTAACTAATATAATGTACAGAAAAGGAGCTACGTATATGAGATCTCTTTATCTTCATCAACCAAACTCAGCTTTAAATTTGTTTTTAGGTGTAGACAGAGCTACTCCCTCTTTTAAGCTGTCCTACTAGTTGAAGGATCTGCATGGAAAACTATCTACTGATATCCTTTAGGCCTGTAATCAATTGGAATTTATTCCTATGACCTCATGACATTCTTCCATCCAAACCAAGAAATTTTCCATCAACTTTATTCATTATTTTCACTGACTTGAACACCACAATCATGTCACATCTCTCTCTCTCTCTCTATAAGGCAGGGTTTGTCATCTTTTCCCTGCAAGCTGAAAAATGACTTGTACTAGAGTGTATATATGTAGAGTGCTTGCACCTCAGGTGAGCTTGTTCAATTCTATTTCTCTTGTTGTTGTTGATGTTAATGATGTTGGTCAGTGCAGGGCATCTGATGATTATAATGTTAATGAGGTCCTCCACCCCAAATAAGTTGTGTTTATGTCTATGAGATGCCGGAGATGAGTCTTTGAAGATGTGTGTGAATGTATACAAGGCAGCCTGGCAAATTGGACATGGATCACCATTTGTATTTACCTAGTTGTATTTACCTAGTTGTAATATACGGGAGGGGAGCTATGCTCATGGTGACCCGTCTTTGTATCTCTCCACATCAACTTTTATCTTAAAATCTTGTATAGTGTTAGCACATACTGTTTTGTTGTCTAATTTGTTCCATGTATTTATCACTCTGTGTGGGAAACTGTTCCTTTTCAAGTTTTTTCTATAACTATCCTTTTTCAATTGTTTTCCGTGTCCTCTTGTTTTACTGTTGTCCCACATTAATAGGTCGTTCCTGTCTAAAACTTCCATTCCTTTCATTATTCTGTAGATAGTTAGCAAATCTCCTCTTTCTCTTCTTTGTTCCAGAGTTGGTAGGTTCAATTTGGATAGTCTTTGCTCATATGTTAGTTCGGCGAGTGTCGGTGCTAGTTTTGTTGTCGCTCTTTGTAATCTTTCTAGTTTCTTAATATTCTTTTTGGTACTGGGTGTCCAAAGTGATGCTGCATACTCAAGTTTTGGTCTTATTAGTGTAGTAAGTATTTTCCTTATCATTTCTTCGTCCATATAGGTAAATGCCACTTTGATTGCTCTCAATAAGTTGTAGGTTTCTCCGAACATCTTGTTTATATGCTTATCTGGTTTCATGTCCTTTCCAATCATCACTCCAAGATCTTTTTCATAGTTTGTTTTATTTATTTTTTCTTCCCCCAATTCTGTAATCTTTTGATATTCTATTTTAACTCTTTCCAAATTCCATTATGCTGCATTTCTTAATATTGAATTTTACTTCCCATTTTTGAGTCCAATTCCATATTGTGTCCAGATCTTGTTGCAATGAGTTGCAGTCCTCTTCCGTTTTTACCTTCTTAAGTAATTTTGCATCATCTGCAAAAAAAATTATATAGCACTCCACGCCTTCATTCATGTCATTAACGTATACAGCGAACATGATCGGTGCCAGTACTGATCCTTGCGGGACCCCGCTTTTTACTTCTTCCCAGTTGGAGAATTTTTCTCTAATTACAACTCTCATTTTCCTCCCAATCAGAAAGTCTTTCATCCATTCCAATAATTTTCCTCTGATGCCGCCTTTTGACTCTATCTTATTTATTAGTTTCCTATGAGGTACCTTATCGAATGCCTTTTGCAGGTCCAGAAAAGCACAGTCTGCCCATCCATCTCTTTCTTCTATTATGTCTACTAATCTTGAGTAAAAGCTGCCTAATCTGTGTTAGCATGTTCTAAGTGTTGTGTGACAGCTACACTAGTCTGATGAAATGTACTCTGCTCTGTTTGACTTCGTTTCTAATTTATATATTGGAGCCAGGTGTGGCCAAGAATCCTGTTTGGCTTCATATTATTTGTGAGCACAGTAGGTATATACTTGTTTATGCTGATCTCTGATGTGAACTCAAATAATTTGTGTTTAAAAAGTGGATCCAGTATGGAACAGAATCACTCATGTCATACCAAATCGCCAAAAATCTCTTGGAAATCATAAAGCAAGACTACACTGCTTCACATAATCCTAACCGAGATCAAAATCAGATGTGATATGATACTGAGCTATGAGGCCCACCACATCTGTAAATATTTACTCAATATTTACAATAAAATGAAATGAAAACTAAATGGAAGAAATACTCAATTTCACCAATATAAGGTCATACGACACTCATAACTGAAGCAAACAATCACATCAAAAACATAATTGTCAATCAATCAATCAATCCACTGCCCCTGGTCTCTCTTGCAGACAGAACCTTACATGCCTAAGTGCTGCCCCGTGGCAAAGTTTTCAGTGACACCCCCCCCCTCATCACCACTTCCCATCTCCACCATCCCTTACTGCCTATTATAGCTATTGGTTTGTGAAATCATTAAACAAGTTTTAAAAATGTTATTTAATGTTCCTATTACAAAAAGGATAAGGGAAAAATATTTCATATTCTGTTCATTCTAATGCAAAATTCGTATATTACAGTAATATATTCAGGGCTTCTTTGACTTTTTTTTTTTTATATAATTCTTTTGTCAGCCTTGTGGACAGTATGTCCACACTAGAATTGCCACACCCCTAAATCTACTGCCCCAGGGTATATGCAACCCCCAATATAATGTGGAAAGGGCCTTTGGTATTTCATGGGACCAATGACCGATACCTGCTTGTGGTGGTCTTGCAAGACAGACAGTAGAGCTCAAACCCATCAACCTCCTCCCATCCGTTAGGAGGTACAACCCTGAGGGAGTGACCTTCAGTCTCCTGACTGGGAGACTTCTTTTTATCAATTTCAATTGTATTTCTTCCACCTTTTTCACACATAGAGAGCTGACAACCAGTGACTGCTCCTTCCTCTTACCACTCTAAGCTGGTGCGACAGAAACAGTTCCACACTAATACAACATAGACAACAGTCCAGAATTTCTCCCCAGAGAGATCTGTGGGAGAACCAAAGGATCACTGCCATGGGGCTGCAGGTTCCCAATTTGTTGAACTCGAAGCAACAACTCTTCTTGTATACTTCATCCATGAAGTGCTAAGATGGGAGGGGTGACAAATGGGTTTAGGTTGGGTGTTGGATAGATGTATTCACCAAGTTGTAGTACTGTATATGGGGCTGGGGCTGTGCTCATGGTATCCTGTCCCTTTGCTTCCACTTATCAAACTTTGCTTTAAATTCATTCATGTTACTGGCCTGTATTATATCATCATCCGACTTGTTCCATGAGTCAGCACACCTTAGTGGAAAGCTGTACTTCCTAACATCTATCAATCTTGCACTTTCAGCTCTTTACTATGACCTCCACACCAGGGGACGAGGAGTAAGGGTCGGCATGTAAGTGAAATAAAAAGAGTTTATGGGCCTCTTCCAGAAACCAGGTATATACTGGGTCCTCAGGGTTGCACCCCTGGGTGGAGGTAGGAGGACTGAGGTGGCTTGTATCCTGAAGATAACTGGGTCCATGGTGAATCTCTGGGTTGTCCTGTGGACCTCTGTTTCCTCTTAGATGACAACAGTGCCATGGGTAGGCCCACCTAGTTAACATCTATTGACCTTCTTATGTGAAGAAACCAAGAAAATAACAGTAATGAAGAAAGGTCAGAAGGAAGTGAGGGAGTGAAATTAACGAGTTTCTGGGCCTCTCCTTAAGACCAGGTACTAATCCTCTCTCCACCTCCTCCTGGTGGAGGTGTCCTGAAGATATCTGGGTCTGCATTGGTTCTCTGGATCATCCTCCAGCCCTCTGTCTCTTCTTGGATGATGACACTGTCATGTGAGGACCCGCCTCTTTAATGTATATATATATGTACTGAAGATCCATTCCCACTTACAGAGGAGGGTGGCCCCATCATGAGACACACACAGCCATGTCAGAATCAAATAGAATCCCATTCAACCCTCCTTTCCATCTCAACAACTTTATGCCTATCATGGATAAAGCACACTTTTCCGAGAGATAACAAAGTATGAAGATAATCACTTTGATATCTATCCATCACTTCATTTTTCACATGTTCATACATGTGGATCATAAATAGAAACAAAATCAATATAAAATATAAAGTTAAACCTCATGTGTACCTTAACCAATTATACTTGAAGCACTACTAATTCAAACAAAAACAAAACAGGACATTTCTAAAACAAAGGTGCTTCTCTATCCCCACACATTATACACATACTGTTTTCAACAAAGGACTACATTTTTCTACACCCAAAGAAATCTCTTATTATATACCATCAATGCATTCCAAACAACTGTGGGACGAATGACAGGATCTGCATGTGGTGGTACTGCAAGACAATGTCAAAGAGAACCATCTCCTTGCCACCTGTCTTTAAATCCTGTCAAACACTCATTTTGCCCTCATTTGAAGGTGTAACTCCAACATGCTGGCACTTGGGTTCTTGACCAGGACCAAAACTTTTCTGTATAAACTTCTACTGCATTTCCTCCACCTTTTTACACAATGGCAGCTATCTACATACAAAGGGTTCTTCCCCATTACCAGGGAGGTAACCAAAGTCAAAAGGCATGTACCTACTCCCACCCATTTCATCGTCACCCATTCTACTCCCATCCACCACCCTTTCTTCCATCTCACCTTAGCTCCTCATGGGTGATGGGTCATCCCTGTATCCCACCCACTGCCCTGGGTCAGAAGCAATGCAGCGAGATATAATGGCAGCTGGTAAATGATACTGGCTCCCCTCTTCCTACTGTAAGCTTTCCTTATTCAAAAGGAAGAGGAAGTATAATTGATGGAAATCTTGGTCCTGGTAGACTGTCAGCTATTAGGAGATACAGCTCTAGATGAAAGTGAGGGTGCTGACGAGTTATGAAGATGGGTTAGAGAGAGCTGATTCTTTCTGACATCCATCTTTAATTATAAGACCGCCACAGGTAGGAATGTTATTGGTCCCAGGCTGTCTTACATACAGACATTACATTCTTATCACAAATATGTTATAACAATACATACTTATACACCCAAATAAACTATGTTAATCTTATTCAATAAATTATTGTATTTCAAAATTCAGAGAGGGGAGAGTGTGTGATGTTAAACCAAATTTTGCAAATCTCACATAAACCCACACTCATGGCAGCCATTAAATACCCATTCCTTTCTAAGAAATATACAATTAATTCTTAGATTAAAAAGCACTCAAACATACTACATGATTCCCTTGATGTAACTGAGACCCCAAAACTGAACATAGTGCAGGCCATAACCCCAAGGAAATTAAGGATCCATGATGTCTTTCATGCTAATAAAGATTTCCAGGTTCTGAAATCCCACTCTTAATTCTAGTCACCCAGACCAATTAATGCACTACTTCACTGGCAACTGGTTAACCACCTACCATCCAAATAATGCCTGAGAAGTCTAAAGCAAATCGTGGGTCTTGCCAGGTCACGCCAGCATGCAGCAAGTGAGGCAATTGCGACACCAAATATATAAACAACGAAGTCCTTGTCGTTTGAAAGGTAACTCTCTTCTTGATCATAGTACTAGAATTCAATAGTACAAATTGTTATTCAGATTCAATTACCATAACTTGAAAACCCTAACAATTTTCAATGCAGGAACATATAGGATATCACATAAAAATACATAGGAATGCTTCCATATATGCACATACAAATGAAAGCATATCTTTATGCATGCATGCAAATACAATAAAAGATACATGAGAACAATGGTAAAGGACAGGATCTCAAGCTAGAGGGATGTACCTTGTGTTGTCCAACACCCCCCATAAAGTTCTTGATTTACAAAAATGACATGATGGAAGATATGAAAAGTTGCACTTATCTTTCTTGTATACAGCACTAAAATGATAAGGAGAAAGATGAAGATTGTAAATTGTTACAAGAAAATCTATAGAGAATTCATGACTGGATGGAGCCAATGAAAAAAAGATTATATATATATATATATATATATATATATATATATATATATATATATATATATATATATATATATATATGTATATAAGGAGTCATGACTGGATGGAGCCAATGAAAAAAATATTATATATATATATATATATATATATATCTATATATATATATATAGATACATACATACACACTACAAGCATAGCTCTCTTCCCATAAAATACAACTAGGTAATACACACACACACACACACTTCAACGAATGGACGGCTTAGAAGACGTTCTGAAGAGAATTGAAGTTTGTGGATCCCAACGCAAAGAGAAGTCCCTATTGTATTTACAGGGTGGGAGGGAAATTGCTCATGCAGTAGTAGGAAAGTAGGGAAAGAGGAAAGGGGGAGGGATTACTGAGGGAAATGGAAGGAAATGAGGAAGGAGTAGACTTGGCCCAGGCAGACAGGCGAAAGGTAAACAAAAGGCCTCCCGATGACGATGAAATGTCTAATAAAAATGTAAAGATTAGAAGTAAAGACAAGAGCAATACAGTAGAAAGTGATGAGAATATTTTCCAGGGATTTAAAGAGGGTGGGGGGGACACAAACCCCCCCCGACTGACAAGACTAGAAGAGAAGGTCGATAAGATGATCGAGGACTTGGAGCGTAGGTTCGGTCATGTTGACAGTATTATACGAAGAGTTGAAAAATTGGAAGAACTAGAGAGGGCGAACAAAAACTTAACTAAGGAAATTGAAGAATTAAAAAAACAGTTAAAAGAAGTAAAAGATGAGAATAAAGTCTTAAAGGAGAATAATAAGGAGAACAAGGAGGGTTGGAAAAAAAATTCATGAAAATAGCAAGGTTGCATTCACTGACATAATCAGACAGCAAATGAATGAACAAACTGAAAACTCAGTTATTAAAGTGATGAGACAGAAGGAGAATATAGTAAGAGACTTAGCAGACAAAAAGAAATGTATAATTATATTAGGAATGGAAGAGAAACATAACCCAGATAGAACCACAAGAATCAAAGAGGAAAATGAAAAAGTAAGAAATTTACTAGAATTAGTTCAGGAAGATGAACCAGAAATAATGAAACAAATCGAAGAGAAATTCAGGCTAGGGAAATATAGTACAGACAAGACCAGACCAATCAAGATTAAATTCAGGTCACAAACTACGGCTGAGAATATCTTATCCAAAACAGGGAAACTAGCAACAAGTGAACAATATAAAAAGATATGGATAAAAAGGGAAATGAATAAAGAGGAAAGAGAGGAAGAAAAACAGAAAAGACTTGAAGCAAAGGAAAAAAACGAGATAAGAACGGAGTCAGAAAAAGAGAGATTCTATTGGAGAGTAGTGAATATGAAACTAAAGAAAGTCGACATACAAGAGAAAAACAAAAGGGAAACAGAGAACACAATGGAAGTGGCAGAAAACTAAGAGTGTCTTACACAAATATAGATGGATTAATAACAGGATTGAATGAACTGAATGATTATTTGAAAGAAAAAGAACCAGACATAATGGGATTTGTAGAAATAAAATTAAAAGGTCCACTACCACCCAACAGTGTAGGACATGATGCATATAATTATTGGATTAGAAACAGAGTGAAAAAGGAAGGGGGTGGAGTTATGTTCCTGACTAAGAAGGATATAAACATGAAGGGTGTCACATATGGAAAGAATACAGTACAGATGATAATGATGGAAGTAGAAGACAGAGATAAGAAGAACAGAAAGTTTGTGATAAATTATGTGCCCCCAAAAACAGCCTCATGGGAAGAGAGTGAACATAAAAGTATGTTAGAGGACACAAAGATAACATTAAACAAGATAATGGAAGAGGGAGGAAAAATAGTTATGATGGGCGACTTTAATTGCAAAGAAATCTGCTGGGAAGAAATGACAGTAAAGGGTGGAGACGGCTCATGGGGAAACGCTCTACTCGAGATGGTTACTGACCATACAATGACACAATGGATACAGGAGAACACTAGGTATAGAAATGAAGAAGAGCCATCGAAACTAGACCTAGTAATTACATCCGAACCTAGAATAGTGGACAAAATTGAATATAAAACACCAATAAGTAAAAGTGACCACATATTGATTGAACTGGAACTTAATGAAGAAAAATATATGAAAAGAAATGAACAATACAGAAAAGGAAGAATGATGTATGAAAAAACAAACTTTGATAAAATAAGAGAATTCTTTCAAAAGGAAAACTGGGAAGAAATATACAAAGAAGAAACAACAGTAGAAGAGAAATGGAATATTTTGACAAAAATTTACAAAAAAGGAGTGGAAAAGTATGTCCCAAGACAAAAACAAGAAAAAGAATATGTAAAATGCTGGTACAACAAAAGCTGTAGGGAGTTTAAAGACAAAAGAGACAAAGCCTGGACCAGATGGAAAAAAGACAGAAGATCTGAAAAATGGAAAATATATACCTGCTATAGAAATGAATATGTACAAATGTGCAGAGAGGAAAAGAGAAAATATGAAAAAGATATCATAGAAAAGTGTAAAGATCAACCGAAACTATTCTACAGATTTGTAAACAATAAACTGAAAAACAAACAAGACTTGGAGAAATTAAGACAGGAGGGAGTTGAATACACTGAGGAAATGGAAATGGCGGAAATTATGAACAAACATTTTAAATCAGTGTTTACAAGGGAGAACATACAACCTGAAGAGAACAAATGGAAAGAGAAAGTCCCCCCTATGGAAGAAATAGAAGTAACAAAGAATGAAATATTAACACACTTGAATAATCTTGATGTCAGAAAATCGCATGGACCAGATGAAATAGCAAACTGGATACTAAAAGAATGCAGGAATGAACTGGCAGACAAAATACATAGCATACTAAATAGTTCCTTGAAAGAAGGAAAAGTTCCAGAAGATTGGAAAAAAGCAAATATAGTACCTATATACAAAGGAGGAAATAAAGAAGAACCTACCAACTATAGACCAGTCTCTCTAACAAGTACAATAGCAAAAATTTGTGAAAGAATTATCAAAAGTAGATGGGTAAAATATTTAGAAAAAAACAAAGTGTTAAATCCAAGGCAATTTGGATTCAGACAAGGACGATCATGCGTCACCAAATTTAATATGTTTCTATTCAAGGCTAATAGATATAATACAAGAAAGAGATGGATGGGCGGACTGTGCATTTTTAGATCTAAAGAAAGCTTTTGACAAAGTACCACATAAGAAGTTGCTTAAGAAATTAGAAACTGAAGGAGGAATACAGGGCAAACTACTAAATTGGATGGAGGGCTTTTTGCAAGAAAGAAAAATGAGAGTAGTGATAAGAAACCAACACTCAAAATGGGATGAAGTAATAAGCGGTGTTCCGCAGGGAACAGTTCTGGCCCCAATAATGTTTGCTATATATATTAATGATATGGATGAAGGAATAGAAAGCTATATGAGCTTCTTTGCAGATGATGCAAAACTACTGAAAAGAGTGAAAACTGAAGAAGATTGTGAAGCACTACATTGAGATCTACAGGGTCTAACAGATAAATCCGTACAACTTCTTATCACATGTTTTAAGATTAATATCTCGGGTTATAATAAACAGAGAGTTATGAAATTTTCAGTATATTTAGAAAAGGCAATAAGAACAATGATTTCATTCAATGTAACCACCTTCAGCTGTTATGACGCTTTCAACGCGTTTACGAAACTTGGATACAGCGTTGATGATCTCAGACTTTGATAATGAACCCACAGCCTTCTTGATGTCTGTCTTCAGGGTTGTTATACTTCTGTGTGGCTTGTCACATGCCTTGGCCTTAATTCGCGCCCAAAAATAATAATCTAAAGGGTTTAGGTCTGACGAATTTGAGGGCCACAACTCTTTGTTCCAGAACTGCACATTTGACCCTTCGAGAAGGTTGGTGGTCCTCTTCGCTGTGTGGGCTGGAGCCGAGTCTTGTTGGAAGACAAACTGGTTGCCACTAGCCTTATCTTTCATCCAGGGTATTATTTTCTCTTCTAGAACTTTGCAATATACAACGGCATTGACTTTCTCCTTGTTGTTGAAGAAGTGAGTGAAGACGTCCCCCTCAGTTGACACCACACAGAGCACCATGACACTTGCTGGTTTCTTCGTCGTTGTCTTGTGTTGAACCTCTGAGGATGAGGAGGCTATCCAGTGATCATTCCGCTTATTGAAAGTCGCATCAACCGTGAAAATCTTCTCGTCGGAAAAAAACTTGATGACTGAGCCATTCGACTTCATCCAGTTCAACAGCTTTTGGCACCTGGTCAATCGGATTTCTCTCATTTTTCGTGTCAAAAGATGTCTTTTTCCTTGTGAGAATGAGGTTAATCCCAATTTCTTTAATGCTCTGTGAATTGTCATTGTGCTGACACCTCTCTTCTTTGCCAATGTCGATAATGGTAAGGCTGGATTTGCATTGACACTTCTCTTGAGACCAGCTAAAAAGCGAGGTGTTAGAATTCTGCCCCTTCTGGGCTTGTGAGCAGCTCGTTGGTCTTCGCCGGTCTCATCAAAACGTTTACAAACATCGTAAACAGTTTGTCTGGAGTATTTTAGCATCCTTATTATGGCGCTAGGAGTGTGACCCGAGCGACGAAGTTCGCATATGGCTGAACGTTTGGCTTGTTCCATTGCTTAATGTTTATTGCACCGGTGCTAGTATACAGCTGGCTAAATTATTAGACAAATGGAAGTATCTGGAAACAATCAGAATTGCCATATGTTACTTTTTAAGTGCTTAAAACCTCTTCAAAGTTTGTACGGATTTATCTGTTAGACCCTGTAAATAAGGTACAAGAATGGAGTAGGAAATGGGAGATGGAGTTCAATACAAAAAAGTGTAGTATAATGGAATTTGGAAAAAGCAAAAACAGAATAACAGGAGCATATAAATTGGGAGAAGAAGGAATAAAAAAAGTAGAAAATGAGAAGGACCTGGGAGTCATTGTTATGAATAATATGTCACCTGAGAAACATATAAATAAGATTTTTGGAAAAAACTTATAATCTAATAAGAACAATCAAAGTTGCATTTACATACCTGGATGAAGAAATGGTGAAGAAAATCCTAATCACCCTGATAAGACCAAGATTGGAATATGCAGCAACGATATGGTCACCAAGTACAAAAAAATGCATAAAAAAACTTGAAAGAATACAAAGAGCAATTACAAAATTGGCACCAACACTCTCAAAACTATCATATGAAGAGAGACTAGAAAAACTTGAACTACAGACACTAGACCAAAGAAGAGAGGAGATTTGATAGCTATTTACAGAATCATGAAAGGCATAGAAATTACTGACAGAGAGAATCTGATAAAATGGGATGACAGAAATACTAGAGGACACGGAAAGAAAATAAAAAAAGACAGCTATAGAAGAGATTTGAAAAAGAACAGCTTTCCTCACAGAGTAATAGACAGTTGGAACAAGTTAGATGAGAAAGTGGTGTGTGCAAAAACAATACATGAATTTAAAAATAGTTTAGATAAAATGAGATATGAAGACGGGTCCCCACGAGCATAGCTCCCCTTCCCGTAAAATACAACTAGGTAAATACACCAAGGGCTTTTTCCCTCTTATAAGAGAGGTAGCCATGTCAAAATGCAAGTACCCATTCCCTACCATTCCACTTCAATCCACCACCCTTGTTTCCCTCCATCTTGTCTTAGCTCCTTGTGGATGAAGAATCAGCCCTGTCTCCTGCCCACTGCTCTGGGTCAGAAGCAATGCAGCAAGACACAGCATATCTACAACAAGGCCGCTTCACTTAACCAGTGATCCCCTCCCTCTCTGTCCCCTCATTCAAAAAAATAGGGAAGATGGGGAGAAATCCCTTTGGGCTGTGTCAAAATATCATTCACACAACCACAACTAAATAAATACTCCCTACTCCCTCCAAATCCCCCACCCCATCCTTTCCTTGCAGCAGTGTTATCTATACACAACCATTCTCCACTCATCCCTATCTCCCACCTTCATCTTTCTTTGCTCAACAGACATTCCCCACTTGTTCAAAGCCCCTTTCACCCCATCCATCCATCCCATCCTCAGACTTCCTCTCAAGTTCACTCCCTCCACCTCTGCCTTCCACACCTCTTTTACTTATCTTTCTTCACTCATTCTTTCCATGTGTCCAAACTCCAAACCATCCCAATACTCTTTTATCAGCTGTATCTGCCATCTCCTTTTACACCCCAGCTCTCCTCCTCACTTTTCACTCTATCCAACCTTGTAATCTCTACCGTACATCTCAGACAATTCATGTCAAACACATTTAAACTTCTCTTCTTTGCCTTTCTTAAATTCCAAATCTTTGTCCCATTCAGTGTCAGACACAATCACCTCTTCATATGATTTTTTTTTCATCCATTCCTAGATGCCTATTTCTCATGACACTTCTTAATCCCTCAAGACATTTACTTACTTCTCTCAATCTATAATTTACCTCCACCCTCACTCCTCCCATTCCTGCCACATGTGACCCCAAATACCTAAGACCATCCACTTCCTCCAGCCTCTTTAAAACTCATTTTCAACTCTCTGCCATCTTCTCCCCTTGTCCATCTCATCACCTTACTTTTACCCACATTTACCTTGAACTTTCTCTTATCACATACCTTCCCAAGCTCCATCACTAACTGACTTATCCCCCCACCTCTGACCCTGCCACAAGCAGTGTAATCAACAAGCAACTGACTCACCTCCCACTTATTCCATTTTCTTTACCATCTCCAGTCCCTGGCCCAATACCCTCACATTTACCTCCTGCACCACCCCATCCATGAACACATTGAACAGCCATGGCAACATGGCACATCCCATTTCTAATTCTAATACAGACTCTACTGTCCTCATAAAATCTCTTGACTGCCCTTAATAGCTTTCCCCCAATCCCATATATCTGTAATAATTCTCACAGTGCCTTCCTGTCTCCCCTGTCATAAGTCTTTTCCAAATCCATAAAGGCCAAAAAACATCTTTACCTTTAGCTAGTTTTCTCACGTATCTGCCTTACTATAAAAACTTTATCCTTTCAACCCCTCCCTTTCCTAAACCCATTCTGTTCCTCACCGATTACTCCTTTAATTCCTCTGCTAATCCTCTCAATTAAAACCCTCTCATAAGCCTTCCCAACTACATTCAACAAACTGATCCATCTAAAACTACTACCTTAGACACATATTAACAACCTCACTTGGCAGTCTTGGGTGGGAGTGAAATGCATGGGGATGGATACGTGCCTTTTGACTCGGCTACCTCCCTTATAAAGGGGAAAAAAGCCCTTGATATATAGATAGACTTGCCAGTCCACTATTGCTGTACCTCCCTTCTTCAGACACTCCACATGACACCCATCTAATCCAGGTGTCTTACCTGCTCTCGTCATTTTCAAAACTACTTGTAACTCATCTTTTCTTATTTTTCCTCCAATTTCCTTTGCCATCACAGTCATTTTCTTAAATACATGCATATATATATATATACATATATATATATATATATATATATACACATATATATGTATATGTATACATACAGTGGGTGAGATGCAGGGATAACCTGTCATCCAGGAGGAGCCAAGAAAAGTGGGAGGGAGGGGTGGTGAATGGGAGTGGAGTATGTGGGGATGAAATGGGTGGGAGTGGATTTATGCCTTTGACTTTGGCTACCTCCCTTGTAAGGAGGAAAAAGCCCTTGGTATATGTATATGTATATACATACACTCACATACACACATATATATGAACCAAGTTTATATGTATACATACACAGGTATTTGTCTATTTACATGATATACACATTCTTTTGGCCATTGTACAATTAAAAAATAGTGCAAATAGAAAATGGAGTGGATTCCCCTCATGGTGCACCTATGGATATGGGAAGGAGATAAAACACCACCTATCATGTCACAGAAATTAACTTATTTTGCAAATAAACATACTGCAGTATGAATGAACATACCCTTATTCTACTAAATGATAAAGCACTTAGTGTATCAGGCATGTAGAATGCCAGCACACAATTTCAAAAATGCAGTTGACCCAGAATGCATAAGTGATTTGAAAAAGTAATTAGAAATAAATTTCTAGTATTACATGGCACACTAAAGTGAAAATGCATTACTAGATCACATGTAAATAGACGAATACCTGTACATGTGTCTTGTTGCATTGCTTCTGACCTGAGCAGTGTACAGAGGACAGGGATGACCCTTCACCAAGAAGGAGCCAAGACAAAAGGAAAATGGGTGACAGATGGGAGTGGGATGGGAGTGGGGCTGGTTACATCATCCCTTGACTGACTAACAACAGTCCTTGGCCCCTCCCAAAAATATCTCTGAGATAAAAATGCTAAACTGTTGTCTCTGTTGAAGTAGGTCTGTTTCTCTGTCACCAGCAAACAGAAAAAGGAGGAAGAGGGCAGCTGACAGTTGTCCTCATGAAAAAATGGGCTGTTGTTGTTGTTGTTGTCGTTCCCTAGACTGTCTGTCCGAGCAGTCCCGTCTCCCCAAGGAAGGCCACAGCCGAAACTGGGTTTTCCCACAAATCCTTTATAGAGTGTATGTTGTGTTGTTTGCGTGCATGATTGTGTATAATGCAGTCTTCCATTATGTGTTGTATGGTATGGGGTGAAGTGTTACATCCTGGGCAGCTGTTCACAACACGGTCGTCCAGCCTCTTCTGGTAGCTTAGAAGTGCTGGGTGGTGACCGCATCGCAGTCTGGCCAAGTGGACTGTAAAGATATGTGGTTGAAAGTGATCAAGATCTTGGGTCCAGTCTAGAGTGCACGCCAGTAGCCTTGCAATGCACCTCCAGTGAGGGTATTGATAATTTTTAAAGATGGGTGATGAGAATGTGACTCTTTTTAACATCTCACATAACCACCACTAGTAGATACCTATCATTTGTTCCACCTTGTGTAAAAAAATGGAGAAATACAATAGTAAAAATTGAGAGAGATCATGGATCAAGTCTGGTGAATAACCAGCCCCTCAGAGCTGCATTTCCAGATGAAAGTGAGAGTATGAGCATTAATGGGTTTTGAAGATAGGAAGTAGGGAGACGATTTTCTCGAACATCTGTCCTACAGGATTAGTCTCAAGGAAAAGTATACGACAGGCAACAAGCCATTAAGAAAAAAGACTGGAGAAAATTTAGCTGTGACCCTTTATGAAAGAGAAGAAATGTAAAGTGATGTGTAAGCACACAAAGGGAAAGTAATTCATACACAATTATATATACATTTTTTCCAATCTGTATGCTGTTACCCTGAAAGGAAGGTAGCTATGCATGGAAGAGAACTGGTCCCATTCCTCTCATTACCATCACATTTGTCCCTTTCATTCCTGTTAGAACCATGCAAAAATGGCACCATGAATATCCTCAGCAATACTGTCAATTCATATCTGGTGCACCACTCTTATGGAATAGTTTATTCCCTTAATCTATAATTTTTTCTTCAACTTACTCTGAACACCCATGCACATTTATACTTGTTCAACATCCTCCCTATGTAGCATACTCCTTATGAGCTTTTACAGCTTCATTCACCCAATTTTTCCACATTTCCCTTGCCTAGCCTTCCTTCACCAATTTATACATCCCTTGACAAAAAACTAAATGTAAACAAAATAAAGTGCACACATTATTTTCTGCTCTGTAAGACACCTATCACTACATACAAACACATCAAGGGACTTTCACATGATCAATATTTACTAGTATGAATGATACTATCAGTGTTTCTGCTAATGACAACCATAATCTACTCTGTGTTTCCCACATCAAGTAATAACTCCTTAGATGTCCTTCTAGGATATCTGGTACCAACCTGATGAAATTACTTCTATACTGTCATTAATCTTTACTGAACATTTAAGGTCCCTTAACATGTGGAAAGTGGTACCATCTAAATATTTACATATGCATTTACTGAAATATAATCATGTATATAAAAATTCTATAGTGTATTCCACAGGAAAAAGTTTATCATAGGCAACCCCTCTCAGAACAGTCAGATTCTGTGCATCCTTGTTAACAGAGATCTGATATTACTATCAAAGACCAATTAGGTGAAAAACACAATCATAAGCTGTACTTAGCTTCCATCTTAGCATAAACACAAATAAGATATATACAAATATAAATGTAATAAAAGTATTGGCTGTTAACTAATGATATATACTGCCTCAAGGAAGTATATGCACTAGGCACTAGGTGTAGGACACAATTATCTTCCAAATAATAAAGCATCAATCAAACTACTGCCCCAGGTCACTCTTGCAGGAGATCAACCAGTCCCCAGGTAGCTAGTTAAAAAAATAAACAAATAAAAATAATCTTGTATTGTTGTCAGACAAGAGGTGGCTGGTTTATGTAGAATGAGGTGCCATGTCTTGTGTGTTTATTCAATTGCACTTGCCTAATTCTACTCATAGTATATGGCATTATAGCTATGCTCAGGGGATCCTAGACAGGGATGGCCTTTCATCCACAAGGAGCTAAGATGAAAGGGGCAACATATGGGTTGTTTGATGGGTGAAGGATGGGTATATGTGTTGAAACAGCCCCCCCTCCCCCCTATAAAGGGTAAAGGGACTTTTGGTATAAGTATGCATATTCAACAATGTATTGCCCCACAATTCCTCAGCAAGTTTCCATTATTTCCATTCACCTTTCTACAATTAAAATCTCCCATCAGTTATAGTTTCCTCTTTTCAATATATACAGATTTTTTAATTGTCTGGATATATTATTAATCCTTCATGTTCTGTCTCATTCTGTACTCTTGTTTTTGGTGGGATATAAGCCAATTTTAGGTCTCTTTTCCACCTTTCTTCAACATTTTCATATTATTTCTGTCATTCCTTCCCTCATTACCTATTAATTCTAACTTTTATGATTTTTTTCTTCATTCAAGTGCTATTATCACTCCTCACATTGCCATAACACATTAATGTCCCTCACCTACTTGATCATATTTCCACTGAGCTTGATCTCAACAAAACATATCATGTCTGGTTCTTTCTCCTTTAAATGGCCATTTCTCTTTAACCTCTTCCATATAATGATGCCTATGTTGGCATCATGAGACATGAGTGGATATACAAGGATGCTAGTGTTGGCATCCTGATTATATTTATTTAGTAGTTGTAGCTGAGTGACCCCTTGATTTTTGTGAACTGGCTTGATCGCATTTTCTGTGTTCATTATTGTTAAAGATACGACCATCACCAAGTCGCCTTGCTAGGTGGTCTGTCGTCTGCTTCCCGCCATTTCTATATTTACTTGTTTTGAATTGGTTAGATTTGATTAATACTACCATTATCATTATAATGGTCTGCTATATATCTTTGATATGATTATGTTTGTACATTTATTTGGATCCAAGGAAAGAAGGTAATTATTTACCATCTTTGAAATATCTTGTTTTTGTAAGCAAATAAACAGAATCGACGCCATACCTTTTTGATTTGAACCCGCTCGACTTTTCTCGTAAGGCCAGCAGACATTGTGAGTTTTCTAACATTAACAATTATTACTCAGAATGAAAGAGAATGAGTAAATTAGCAGTGACTTTATATCTTATATTGCAAGTACTGTGATGCATCATCAAATCATCATACATCAGGCATCTGATGGTGTGTGCAAGAATTTGACTTGTATTAAAGAGGTTAATTGTGCTATTGTTAATCCATCTATATTAGTGTAAGCTACTTCCAACTGCCACTCTTCCCTTTTCATTCAAATGTTTTCTTTGAAACCATTTCTTCATCTTCTCACTAATCACTCTTCAGTAAACCACTGTCCTTCCCTGTTTGGTTCCCTTCTCATGTTTTTCCTTAGCTTCTTCTATCAGTTTTGTTGATTTCTATGTTCATTCCTCTGTTACATCCTTCTTTACCCTAAACTTCTTTCATTTATATTTGCTTGTTCATTTCCATGTTCTGTTATCTCATACAGCATGCTATGAAATTTAAAATTGATTTTCATCAGCCTTGTACACACCTGCCTAACCTATATACTGTAGTTCTTCATATATACCTTTCCCATTGTCCATAATAACTTGCACAATTTCTATTTCTTTCTGCCTTCCTTTTATTTCTCTATTCTTGACAGTAAGTGATCCTCTTTCCATCTAACCACAATGATACATTTATGTTTATATATATTTATATATATATATATATATATATATATATATATATATATATTATATATATATATATATATATACATATCTGTATAAAACACTAAAGATTTTCTCATTACTTTCGTGCAAATAAACTAATATAATATATCATATTTTTTCAATATAACCTAGTCTAATACAACAAACATGCACAAAATCAAAAAGTTATAAGAGGGGTTACCAAGGATCAATTTCTGTCTATATATGAAATGTGATATAGCCCCCTTAAACGTGCAAGCATGATATTCTGAGAACATATGCTTCTCTAACAATAGCTACACTATAAAATACAGGATCAAACACATGCATAACAGTAGCTCAGTAGCTTGCTATTAAAGTTTACTCAAAGTTCAAAAGCGTGTCAACTGAGGGTAACAAAATACGAATAAACCAACTATGGCAAAACAAACTACAGAGGAAAACTATTAGTACTGTTACCATTACACCTTTAATTACAAAAAGTTACCTAGAAAAGTCTTATTTATCTCCAGGGTAACAGTTGGTCTTCCAAGCATATGTTTCCATGTGCTTTGTAAGAAGTTTATTTCAGTTTTGAAAATATCAAGAAGAAGATCAATATCTGAGGCAATGAAAAACCTCTGTCTGTCTGCAAACTGTAAAAAGTGGAGAGGTTACAGTGAAAGTTTGGAGATTCATAAACAAAGACATTTAAAAGAAACAGAATTTTTGTCCATTAGTGACACGACAAGAAGACTTACCTGAGGAGTAAATGCAAAAATTCTATCCTGTAAACAGTAAAGCTTGCTTGTAGACAATATGCCCACATCTCGACTCTGACGTCCAGAAAGCCCCAATTTCTGATTACGTCCTACAAGAGGTTAAAAAATGATGGAGTTAGTGTATTCATTTCAGTAATAAGAAGTGGAGTAATCTGGTACCATAATCAATCACTTACAACTTACACTTGAATTAAATTTGAAAAGTAGCTTCATGAACAATGCATTTTAGTGGAAAAACCTGCAGCCCCACCACAGCTGCCATCAATCCTCAGGCCCTCCCACAGATCGCTCTCAGAAGAAACTTTGGACTGTTGTCTGTGATGTGCTGGTGTAGTGTTATTTCCAGGTCATTGGTTAAAAGTAGCAGCAGTCACCAGTTGTCAGCTCTTCATGTGTGAAAGTTGACAAAGAGAGATCCTGGGGGCCCACAACTGAGTGTCAGGCCCTCAGGACTGCACCTCCTACTGAATATGAGGGTGTAGACAGGTTCTGAAATGAGTTGTTGTTCTGTCTTTCTTGTAGGACCACCACATGCAGGTACCAATTATTGGTCCATACAGGCATACATATATATGCATATCAATGTATAAATGTGTGTGTGTGTGTGTATATATATATATATACACATATATACATATATATATACATGTATATATATATATATATATATATATATATATATACAGGTAGTCGTCGAGTTACAACCTATGCGACTTACGACTGATCGACTTTACGACCACGAGATGGTGCAATAATATCTAACATTTAATAGAGTAACAGAATTGCAATGTTATGCCTGGCAGTGCAGTAAATTACTCAGCACGCTGCGAGACGCGAGTACAATAGTTTTCGCAGGCTGCTGGCAGCGTCAGCATCCCAGCCAGCTAAATATTCTTTCATTTTGTTTGTTTGAAGTAAAATGTTTCCTAATTTTGCATTGTATTTTGTATTGTTGTATGTTTTGCAATTAATAAAATATAACAAACTTTTCATGCCCAGGCTAGTTTGTTGTTGATAACAATATGTTCGGTACAGTACTTAAACGAAAAAAATATGTTTTGTTGAAATAAAAGAAATCCTAATTTTGCCTTACATTTTGTATTTTTATGTTTCGCAATTAATAAAATGTAACAGTATTTTTTATGCCTAGTCTGTTGTCGATGACAAAATGTTCGGCACAGCATTTTGTATTTTTATGTTTTGCGATTAATAAAATGTAACAGTAAACTTTGTTTATGCCTAGTCTGTTGTCGATAACAATATTTTCGGTACAGTACGTAAACGAAAAGAATGTGTTTCGAAATATTTTTTTCCTAATTTTGCTTTACAATGATTTTAATGTAACCAACAAAAAAGGATTTGTAGGTCAAAGATGACAGGACTTTATTCAGTATGCATAGGCCTAGGCTACGTTTCCTAACGAAAATGATAAAAAGTTAATGAATATTAAACAACGTAGCTCAAAGATAATAAGATTTTATTCAGTATGCATACGTTTCCTAAAGAAAGTCTGATGGTAAAATAATACAAAGGTTAACAAATACAGTATTAAATATCATAGGTCAAAGATGATAGGATTTTATTCAATATGCTTAGGCCTAGGCTACGTTTCCCAAAGAAAACGATATGAAATTATAAAAAGTTTAAAAATACTATAAAACATAGTTCAAAGATGATAAGATGATTTCAGTATGCTAAATATAATATTTATATATATATATATATATATATATATATAAATATATACATATATATATTATATTATATAAAGGGTAATATATACTGTATATATATATAGACCGACTTGCATCCCGATCGACTTACGACCTGTCTGTCGGAACCGAACTCGGTCGTAAGTCGACGACTACCTGTATATATATAGAGTAAGGTGATGAGATGTACAAGGGGAGAGTGACAGCAGGATAGAAGTGAGCATTAAGGGTGAGAGACTGGAGGAAGTGGATAGTTTTAGATACTTGGGTGCGAATGTGGCAGGAAAGGGATGAGTGGGGGTGGAGGTAGAATGTAGATTGAGAGAAGCGAGTAAATGCCTTGGTGGATTAAAAAGTGTAATGAGAAATAGACATCTGGGAATGGATGGTAAGAGGAGGTTATATGAAGGAGTGATTGCGCCAACAGCACTGTATGGGGCAGAAACATGGAACATGAGAGAGGAAGAGAGAAGGAGTTTGAATGTGTTTGAAATGAAATGTCTGAGAAGTATGATAGGGGTTACTAGGCTAGATAGAGTGAGAAATGAGGAGGTGAGGAGGAGAACAGGGGTGGAAAGGGAGCTGGGAGACAGGGTTGATGAAAGAGTATTAGGATGGTTTGGACACATGGAAAGAATGAGTGAAGAAAGATTAGTAAAAGAAGTGTGGAAGGCAGAGGTGGAAGGAGTGAATATGAGGGGGCGTCCTAGGATGAGATGGATAGATGGGGTGAAAGGGGCATTACAAAAGAGAGGAATGTCTGTGGAGGAAGGACAGGAGAAGACAGAAGATAGGGGTGAATGGAGAGGGGTTGTGTATAGATGATGCTGTGATGCATGAGGGGGAGTGGGTGGGGATGGGGGGTGAGGAAATACGTATGAAAAAAAATTTGACACAGCCCGAAGGGATTTCTCCCCGTATTCTCCTTTTCTGCATGGGGGGACGGAGAGGGGTGGTCGCCGAATTTATGAAGCAGCCTTGCTGTGGATGTGCTGTGTCTTGCAACACTAATTCTGACCCAGGGCAGTGGCCAGGATGCAGGGATGACCTATCATCCAGGAGGTGCCAAGATGGGAGGGAGGGAGGAGGGTGGAGGGGAGCAGAATATATATGGAATGGGTGGGAGTGATTTCTATGCCTTTTTCTTTTTGGCTACCCCCTGTGTAGGGGGTAAAGCCTTTGGTATATGTATGTGTATGTATGTATATATATATATATATATATATATATATATATATATATATATATATATGGGTGGGGAAGGGCAAACGAAGATGTGTTGGGAATAGAGTTTATTGCCCTAACGTTGCGACCAACTTGGTCTTCTTCAGAGGAATACAGCATTACAGACGGATCACAATTCTTATATTCGTAGCGAGAGGGAACCCGCCAAGGTATGAGCGGAAGGGTCATGTTTTCCCTTTTGCTAACGATTTAATTATTAGGACACTTGCTGCTTTCGAGAGGCATTTAAATCTGTCTCTGTCGTTGTTGTTCTTGTTGGTGGTGATGTGTGCAGCTTGCACACATCGCCACCAACAAGAACAACAACAACACAGACGGATTTAAATGCCTCTCAAAAGCAGCAAGTGTCCTAATAATTAAATCGTTAGCAAAAGGGAAAACATGACCCTTCCGCTCATACCTTGGCGGGTTCCCTCTCGCTATGAATATAAGAATTGTGATCCGTCTGTAATGCTGTAGTCCTCTGAAGAAGACCAAGTTGGTCGCAACGTTAGGGCAATAAACTCTATTCCCAACACATCTTCGTTTGCCCTTCCCCACCCACATTCTCTCTCATTTGTCTGAAATAATTTTAAATATATATATATATCCATACACTGGGAACCAATGAAATTTCTACATGTAGTGGTCCTCGAACATGGACAGTAGATCTCCCCATTTTCAAAAGCTGTCAACCCCCTCTCATTTATCAGGAGGTGGAGCCCTGGGGGGCTGACACTGGGTCTCATGAATGGGCCCATGATCTCTTTTTAACCAACTTCAACTGTATTTCCCTCTCTCTTTTTTTTTCAAACATGGAGGGCCAACCACTGGCAACTGCTCCACTTCTACCATTTTCACCCAGGAGACAGAAACAGTCCTACACTAAAACAACACAATCCAAAGCATCTTCCTAGAGAGATGTCTGGGAGGGCCTGAGGGCCATTACCAGCCACCACTGTGGGGCAGCAGGTTTTCCACTTAGTGAAATGTGGGGCAAAGTTTCACTAATCAATTCAATAGTCAAGACACTGTACTTACCCAGGTAAGCATACAGTTTGGACAGCACCCTTGCAGGCTGCACCTCAATGGGAGCCACTTCACTCACTGTCTGAAGGTGAATATCAAGAGCTTTCAGCTTTGCCTGAATATTGGCATCTTCTGCCAAAACCACAACTTGGACAACAACATCCGGCTTCTTCTCAGAGCCTAGACGTCGATTAAGAGGGTCCAATTCACCACAAGCTAAAAATTTCTAGAAAAGAGAGACAAAATTTTTTTGGTTAAGTGGAAAAAAAGGGTAAGGGATGTATTAAAACATGGAAATCAAAGTACAAGAGCCAATGAATACCTCTGATCTGATATGCAAAGCAGACAAATAGGCCCATACCTTTGCAGACCTTTACATGAAAAAAGTAGACTATAGTTCATCAACCATGCTTTTATCATCAATTTGTGCCCCTGTACCAGCACTAGTACTCACATCTTCAAGAAGTCTTCCAACAATGTAAAGACTCTGTGCCCACATGAACGGAACCCTCCCAACAGGTATCCTCTCCTGTGACCCAGGCTCCTTGTACTCTTCTTCAACCTTTTCACCAGGAACTGAATAAAGCTCTGGGACTAGACGTAAACCATCATCAGTCGTTATTAGCAGCTGTAAGACAAAGATATATTATATTTTAGTTTCTTATCATTTTAGTATAAGGATTGGGAAAACATTTGAAAAGCCTACTAAGGATACAACCCTTTATGCAATGCTTGATCAGAGGACCAGGTCCAATATTTCTATTTTTTTTTACTTCACATTTTTCTGGGTGGGAATGGGTGGGGGGATGGGGGGTGAGAGAGTATGTGTGAGCAAAATGTGATGCAGCCCAAAGGGATTTCTCCCCGTATGTTCATTTTTCTCATGCAAGGAAAAACTGACAAATTACTTACTTCCAATTTGCCACCCTCTCCCTTTGGATATCTCATCACCTTACTTTTAACCACCTTTAACTTCAACTTTTTCCTATCACATACCTTCCCAAACTCCATCACTAACTCCCTTAATACCCTCTCTGACCCTGCCACAAGCACAGTGTCATCAACAAACAATAACTGGCTCCCCTCCATCTTCTCTTTATCATTTTTAACCATCTCCAATCCCCTACTCATTACCCTTGCAGTTACCTCCTGTACCACCTCATCCATGAACACATTGAACAGTCATGGTGACATGATACAGCTCTGATCCAGCCCCACCTTTACCTCAAACCACTCACTCTCTCCATTTCCAATTCTAACATAGGCTCTACTACTGTCATAAAAACTCTTGACTGCCCTTAACAGCTTTTCCCTAATCCCATATAACTGTAATACCTTTCAGTGCCTTCCTGTCTACCTTTCTCCAAATCCATAAAGGCTCAAAAATCATCCTTACCTTTAGCCAAAGCCTTCTCACAAGTCTGCCTTACCACAAAAATCTGATCCACGCATCCTCTACCTTTCCTAAAACCACGCTGCTTCTCACTAATTACTTCCTCTGTTCCTCTCCATATCCTCTCAATTAAAACCTTCCTATAATAATACTATTAATAATAATTATGATAATAATAATGATAATGATAATGACTGCCTAGATTTTGATAAGAAAACTGCAACCTCCTGAGTAGAGCAATGGTCCTCATGCCCTCCTATGGATCTTTTTGGCAAGTAATATTGGTTTACTTTCAGTATTGTACTAGTATGGATCTATTTCTATATTATCAACTAACAGGAGGAGGAAGAGGAAGATAAGAAGAACAGTCACTGGTTGTTACCTCTGTTTATGTGGAAAAACAAAAAAAACAAAAAAAAATGGGGGAAAAGTTGAAGTGAGAAATTTTGGCCATGAGATCGAGTGCCAATACACCTCCACATGGAGGTGAGGGTAATGAAATGTTTTAATGATGAACAATGAAGGGAATATTTCTCTATGATGTCTATCTTGCAAGACCACAACCTGCAGATGGTCCTTCCAAATATTATCATTGATACATACCTCATCCAATGCTTCTGAGTATTCTTTAACAGCCTCTTGGTCATTATGGAAACAAAAGTCAAGGATGAGGTAGCAGAAGAAGATGGGCCACTCGCACTCAATTTTTTCAAATACTCTCAGCTCTCTGGGATCATAATAGAGTCTGTTTGCATCCTGAAAGGAAAGGATTAGAATAAAAAGCTGTTGAAAAGACAAAGCATTTCAATATTTACTGAAGAGGAAATTGACAGAAATAAAAATTAAGTCATGTTTTATATAAACACAGCAAACCTCTATTACACAACAAAGAAAAGAATACCATATTTGATGGCATATAAGACCTACTCTTTTCCCAAAAATGAAAAGGATCAGAAAATATACCCTTAGTTTTATATATAAAAGTTAAGGTATCTGGTGGATTAATGTTTACCCAGATGCCATAGGCTAACAGTACTTGCATATAGACTAACTCCATACATATATACATACCAAAAGGCCTTTTCTTCATCATAAAGGAGGTGGCTGATTCAAAGCATACACCCACCCTACATCCATCCTACACCTATCCAAACTCATTTGTTCCTTCTTCCACCTCATGGATGAAGGTTCATTTGTCCCTATCCACACTGCTCAAGCCTAAGGCAATGCAGTGAGACACAGCCTTCATTACATGGCAATATCATGTCCTCAAACATCATCATCTTTATTATCACTTTTATTTATATACCAAAAGGCCTCTTCCCCCTTACAAGGAAGGTGGCATCCAGCCAAGGCATGTACACATCCAAGCGGATAGCCAGGAATGAGGTGGATGGATGGAGTGAAGGGAGCAAGGGAGTGCATTAGATAGGAAGGAACAGAGAGTGATTGTATGTAAATAAAGAAGTGATCCAACTTGACAGGATGTTTATGTCTGCTCCATAAATCTTAATAAGGGGACTGTCATATATCAAATCAGCATGGGTACACGAGTGCCGGCTGTTGGGCCCTGCTGTTGAGGCACTTGTTGTCTTGCTGCACTGCCTTTGACCTGAGTAATGTACCTGGGAACGGAGATGATACAAAGTGCTAAAATGGCAAGGGCAAAGAATGGGTTTTGGATACATGTGCGATTGATGTAGGATGGGCGTATGCTTTCACTTGGCCATCCATTTATACGGGAGAAAACGCCTTTTGATATATATAAACATATGTAGGTCTTATGATTATCATTATTATAGGTACTTTCATAGAAAAAGAATTACAGGTATTACAAAAATTCTAGATGAATGTTCTAGGATTAATATCTCTGTTTAACACTCAAATTTATACTGTTAAGCAGTAATTGTTTCTGAGTTATATGCATGTTACTGCCTAATCATGTCACACCTGGTACACATATCCTAGTTTTACATGAAAACAACTCAGCTTCTGAAAGACATTTGAAATTAGAGTGATCATGGTGAGTAAAGTCAACAGTGATCACTGTTGCTACTGGACTCATTTGCATAACCACCATTTATTGTTGCAAACAAAAAACTTCTAACCACTTTCATGAATTGCTGCAATTTTTGTATAAATTAATCCCTCCCATAACCAAACTGCTATTATGTGAACTACCATTATCTAAACATGATTCATGTGTATTGTATATAATCTCTATTTTTTCAAAACTGAAAATTTGTACTGGAGTTTCAGAGCAGAGATGGAGGGGGGAGGGGGTATAAGTTCACATTATGTATCTAAATACTCCCTAAATCCAAACACCCTGTGGCTCAATTAGTTTAGATATAGGAGGTATTACCATGGTAAGATTTTTTCTTACAATATAAACATCTTCGCACAACATATTGTCGTAACAAATACAATACTTTTCTTAATATTCCCTGCTGAAAGGGGAGGGGGTCTTATACACTTATGAATCTTATATGCTATCAAATAGAGTATTTCCGTAATAGTATGAATATATGTTCAAAACTGAAAAGAAAAACACATACAGTCCATTCCATAGAATGTGTAATTACTACATTGTGCTGGCAAATAAAGTAAAAACCTATCATATTACAAACACAACTTACTACTATACCATGCCTGCAAAAAAAAAAAAAAATGCTTACTATACATATTGATCACATTTCCCATCTCTTATCACCATGACATATATATATATATATATATATATATATATATATATATATATATATATATATATATATATATATATATATATATATATATATATGATGATGATATGGTTTTACATCACAAACTCCTTCCTATTAGGAGGCTTGGACGATGCCCCTTACAGAGGACTTTGTAGCATAGAATTTAATGAACCATGCCCTTGATTCATTTTTACTGGTGGCACGGTTCAAACTGCCATCCCCTCAACCTTTGCTGAAAGTAATGACCATATATATATAGTCATAACTTGCAGCAAAGGTCAAGGGGATGGCAGTTCAAACCCTGCAAGTAATGACACAAACATACTTGATATTATCATATTGTGGATCTGAAGTTAAGTCATACTGTACATATAAACTACAACTGTCTCAAATGCCTGATTTCTTTACTAATTTCTACATTACAAAGTCCTTCACAGTATACAGACCATAGCGCTTAAATGGGAAATTTTCATACATAAGAGAACTAGCATTTCTATCAGTCATAAGGGTCCAAGAAAAACACTTAACTTAAACAAGCTCTCACTACTGCAGCACGTGCTAAGAAAAAAAAAAAAAAAAAAAAAAAATTGCAGTAACACTGCTAACAAAAAAATCCTATGGAAATTACCTTATCTATTTGTAAATAATTCTTATTCTAGCATGACCAAAACAAAGCACCATCAATTTTTTTCTCATGCTAAAAACTGAGATACAAAGCTTTACATGGGATGTGAGCTACAAAACAAGATAAAGAGCCAACATATGTATAGTCCTAAAGCAATCAGTGGTCAGTAACTACCTTGTTGTTAGTTGAGAAACATTCTGGTTAAAAAAAATCACAACTATTATTCTGATACATTACAGTGATTCCCTGCAAATGTCAGATCAAACAACTAATGGTTTATTAAATTCCTTGGATAAATCTATGCCCATGCTTCTCATATATACACAGAACAATGAATCCAATGCCCCTGGTCTTCCTTGCAGAAGACTCTCGCCCTTTAGGCAATTGGCAACATCTTCTACAGAATACAAATGTGTACATTCAATTCATTCTCATGACATGGCTCCTAATCTTCCTTTTGTTAACCTCTGAAAACAATGGTACTGTGATAATTGGCAGCATCAGTTATACCATGTCTGCCTAAAAATAATGTGGATTGACTGAAGGTCTCCTTGGGAGTTCACCAATGATAATCCCTCCCATCCCCAAGACTAACTAGAAAGATAACTGCAGCTCTATTGCAGTTTTTTAATTGACTGATGGCCTATAATTCATCATGAATACATATGGCATCAAAATTTTTCGGACCATAAGGAGCACCCGTAATTTGCTATTCCCCGTCCTTACATAAGGCGCGCCTGACCATAAGGCGCACCTGGTCTCGTCCTCTGATAATCATGCATATGTGAGTGCATTCAGAACTGAACATTTTCGTTGTTGAATGAGAAAAATCGGTTGGGATTTAGCAAAATAACAAAAATAAATGATATATATATATATCTTTTTTGGTCAGTGAAATCAGACCACCTCCATGGACGGTCTGCCCTGCAAATACCCCTAAAAAACAACATAAACATGTTACGGTAATTGTGGGGAATAAAACCAACATTAACAGTTTTATTCCCGGAATTCTCTATTCACTTAAAAACACAAGATTTATTACAAATGACGGTAAATTTTTAGTTTCGACCATGGGTGCAATATAACAATAGAAATTTAATTATTAATTTTGTAAATTATAATGTATCAACGTAATATGCAATTTTGTGAATGGAAATAAAAAACAAAAAAGGTGCTAAAACAGATTTCGTAAGTAACGAAGTCGTGTCGGACAAATGGTATGCCATGTTTGTTGTGATAGATGCCGACGTCGAAGAAATGAAAGGATGATAAATTCGTTTATCCTCTTCAGTACGGGCCAAAATCTCGCGGGCAGCATTATCTGCCAGACGTATGATGTGTCGTAATAATACTCGCATCATAAAATATAGTCACCGCTTATATCGATCGTTCTATCTTTCACCCGTGAATTTTGATAACCATAGAAAATGTGATGGAGACAGTTTAGAGAGTATGTCATTACGCAGGGGCAACTACAATAAATATAATCAAGACGCCGATATGGCAGCCTCGCGTATCCACTTGCTCCTCATGCTGCCTACGTATGCAGCACCGTATGGATGGGTTAACCTAACCTAATCTGTGTTTAATAAATTATTATCTGCAAATTAAATGTCATCCAGCTCGTCCTTGTTGTCGTCGTCGTAAGAGACGTTGGCGGGCTTTTCAACCACTCTCTCAGCTTGCGGGGTATACAGAGTTCTTGCAGCTTGAATGAATGCATGTATCTCCGCTCCATAACATTCCTTCAAGGAAATGTACCTGGCAAGGTACTGTCGGAAGTACCGAGGCCATAAATTGACAGACGACAAGATGGTGTCCTGATCCTATGCCACCGACTTCGTTCATTAGCATATTTGCTTGTAGCAAGGTATTTTTTATTTTCATTTCCACCCACAAAATTGCATATTATGTTGATACATTTTAATTTACAAAATTAATAATTAATTTTCTATTGCTATATTGCACCCATGGTCGAAACTAAAAAAAATACCCAAATGACTACAGTCGGAGTGGAGTGAGACTAGACCAATGCAAAATGGCTGTCTGTGTTGTGGACGCTATTATGTCATAGCCATGATAGAGTGAATGAATGCGGTGGCATGGACTCGAAAACTGTCAAAGTTTTAGCAATTTTCTTGTCAAGATACATGCATCTTGGTTATAACTTGGTTGTAACTTTTGCTAGGCCTATGCACTGTCGCCGTCGGCAGGCTAGCTACGAAACGTGTCAAAATAGTACGTCACTGTCCGAGGCATTTTTTTGCACTGAAGCCACACATAAGGCGCACCACCCGATTTTGGCCGATTTTAAGGATTTTGCCCACGCCTTATGGTCCAAAAAGTACGGTATATATATATATAACATTTATGTGTATATGTATATATATATATATATATATATATATATATATATATATATATATATATATATATATATATATATATATATATATATGAGAGAAATTTCCTGTTGACAGCAACATTAATCTGATAGTTTATGACAGTCACATGCAGGATTCAAACCCACTGCTTTCGGCCACCCAAAAGCATGAAAAGGATTTGTTCTGATCCTTATTCACTGCCACTAGTGGGCTTGGGCCTTGTGTAAAACAGGTACTGGGGTCACAAATTAGTGATCTTTCCTATCCTCAGGAGTCAGATAGATTCCAGGTTATAAGGCTTTTATAGTCTCTGGCCAAGGAGGCAAAGGCATTGTGAAGGTAATCTTACAGGTGGCTGAAAGCAGTGGATTCGAATCTTGCATGCAACTGTCATAAAAATTATCATATATATATATATATATATATATATATATATATATATATATATATATACACAAAACCTAGCTTCCCAGTGAGATCAACATCACCCAGATCCAAGACAATGCCACAGCCCCACAAGGAAGTACAGCACCAAGGCACCAGTATCTGGTCTCTGGATTGGGTCCAAAAACTCACTCTTTCCTCTTTAATACTTCTCACCAACTATCCCACCCCCCTTTTTTTCAAAGATGGGGAGGGGGTCAGGTTCCCCTCCCCTCCTACCTTTCCACCTTATAGCAAGACACTGAAAACAACCCAAGCCCATTCACATGTCCAACATCTACAAAACTATAAAGTTCTCATACATCCATCAAATGCAACACATAGAACCTTACAAGCATTTCACTCACCAACACAAACCAATATATGAAGAATCAGAGCTGTAGCCACAAGACAACAACACACATCCAAAAATGTACATGCACAAAAAACATACTCTGAACATACTGCAAATGAAAATAAATGGGATCACAAACACACAGAGCTGTTTCAAATCCTACATAAACACAACATACACATAACCCTAATTCAGGAAACAAGGCTATCATAATCCACACTACCCATATTAACCAATCATTAAGTTAGGAATTAATAAGGAAAGACAACATGCAATAAGCAAGGAAAGACAACACAAGACACAGAGGTGATTCAACACTAAATACACAACAGCATACTTTTCTCCAATATAACAAAAGAAAGTAAACAGACACTAGCAGACACCATAACAGAAATGATCTCAATCCAAACACAAATAAAGAAAAAATTACAATACGACAAATATTTACACATCACCCACCATATCAGACTCCAGAGGCTACACCTCTCAACACACTAACAAACTATATATTGTCAGGGGATCTGAACACACAGAACCCATGCTAGCAAAATGCACTAACAGGAGACCAAATACATACATACATATACCAAGGGCTTTTCCCCCTTACAAGGGAGATAGCCAAAGTCAAAGGCATAAATCCACTCCCACCCATTTCATCCCCACATACTCCACTCCTTTTCACCACCTCCCTCCCTCTTTTCTTGGCTCCTCCTGGACAATGGGTCATCCCTGTATCTCACCCACTACCCTGGGTCAATGGCAATGTAGCAAGACACAGCATATCCACAGCAGGGCTGCTTCATTTATTTGATGAACCCCTTCTACATCCCCTCTTACAGAAAAAGAGAAGATGGGGAGAAATCTCTTCAGGCTGTGCCAAAATATCATTCACACATACTCCCTCATCCCCCCCCCCGAAATAAACAAAATGCTAGAACAAATCCCCAATCTAAACATAACAGATTTCAGCAACCATCCCACCAAGCAACCTTCTCAACATAACCAAGAAGCAATATCCTGACATAACAAAATAATCACACTCCTCCCTCCAAACATAACATAGGAAACCATACATGACCTCCTCTACGAGCATTTCCCAATAAAAAAAAGAATTACAGAATTCACTCAACCCAGACAAATATTGTTGGGCTCTGGTCCATAGGGGTGTCCTAAAACAGTTCTGAAAGTATTGAGGTTAGCAGATTGAAGGAACAGAGTAAACAAGTCTCATCATTCCTTTATGAATAGATTTTACATATATATATGATGTGCATCTCTGTTATGTAGGAGTGTCTCAATAAAGGCAACGATGTAGTCAACAACGCAAGGAAATACAATGCATTAGATGAAACACACATTAATCTATCATGTCCACAGTGAGTGTCAGACCATATTCCAGAGACAAATGACGTTAGTTATGCACAGAAAAAGAAGCTATGGAGTAAATTGCATAATTAACTTTGTTACAAAATATCAATCCTCTATGTCAGTAACAACTAAAAGATGGGAAGGGATATTAATTAATTTATATGTTCCAAATGCTTACATAATCATACATATACATCTATCTATATACTAAAGGGCTTCTCTCCCCTCACAAGGTAGGTAGCCACCCATGAATTATTTCTCTTATATCATAGCCCAAGTCAGAAGCAATGCAGCAAGACACAGCACATCTACATACATATAGTAAAAGACTCTTTCCCCTATATATGAGGGTGGCCAAGGCAAACCATACACAAACCCTACACCCATCCCTCATCCATCTAAAACCCATTCACTGTCCTTCCCTTCTTATTCCTCAGGAATGACAGGATATCCCTATCCCCCACTCACTGAGGCAATGCAGCAAGACACAGCACCTCTACAGCATGGCACAACAATCAGAGCTGGTTTACACTCACTGCATGGCAATCCCCACCCTTCTGTCATCCATTTGAGAAATTATAGAGCAGACAGGATGAAATCACTTCAGGCCATATCATTTCCACTCCCTTTCCTGCTCAACAGATATTCCTCGTGCATCCAATGCCCTTTCAACCTCATTCTCAGTATTCCTCTCAAGTTCATTCCATCCATCTTCAGCTTCCACACTCATTCATTCCATATGCCTAAACTATCTCAGTATTCATTGATGAAACCCATCTGCCAACTCTCTTTTCATCCCCACTCTCTGTTTCATCTTCACACTTCTCATGTTATCCATCCTCATGACTCCCACTTTACTTCTTGAACACTTCATCATCTCAAATACATGGCTCCTCCTTTCTGCCTCCTCCAACCCTTTGCTTCATGCAATGTTGTGGACACAATCACTCCCTCATATAGTCTTTCCTTTGTGTTTGTCCCAAGATACTTATTTCTCATAATTTAATTCCCTCCAGACATTACTGGTTTCCCTTCCTCCATTATTCACCTCTGCCCCTTTGCTTTTAAAAGTCATGGTATGACAGCAACCCTACATTAATAAATATGTAAAAAACAATTATGACAATTCCACTTATTAGATTCACTTATTCAAGACAAGAGCTACTAATGAGCAATTACTAATTAAACCTGGAACATCTGAGAGGGACCACTGTAATTCTACATTGCTCAGGTCCTTATGAACCACATCAAGATATAATACATTACTATGTCTTACCAAATGATTTGCTTTAGGCCTTGAGCTTCACATAAGACTTGGATGATCCACTGAAGGCTATGGATGAACTGCAGTGGGTACTCTACACTGACAGAAGACTTAAAGTGCTCACCTCTTCTGTATGAGTTGACAACCTTAGATTTGGTGGAGTCATTGAACAGGTGTATAGCCGATTTTCTGGTGGTGCTGACATTCCTGACCCAACGATCTTTGAAGTACACACAACACTTCTTTGACTTGGAAAAATGTAAATCTCTATCCATGTCTTTTATGTGATTTTCTTCAGCATTTTCCCTACAAACCCTAATTCATTTGATGTGTGCATGCATTTATCCTCTAAACTTCCACTCATTAATTAATCCTTTATAGTATACTGTATGTACACTTCTTCAGCTACTAGTAACCTCCCCACTTCTATAGTAGAGAGTACCTTGATGAAATGGATAAGAGTAATTCTTCATGACTCCCCTTATTTCTGTACTATTCAAAACATAATATCTGGTTACTTCTATAAAATTCTACAGTATATATTGGATTGATGGGGAGGAATCAGTTAATGAGCCAACCCCTCATCAGGGGTAAGGCCTTTTGGTATGTATAAATGTATTAAAAATACTTGCATGATTTTACAGCACAATGATGGCAGACTGAACAATACATCTTCATAAGGCTGTTCCAAAGTTCATCAGCTCACACTTTAAAGAAGAAATGCTCTCTCATGAAATACATATATTACAGTGTATCTAAATATAACTGGTTGACCACGTGGGAATTTCATGAACATAGGTTTTACAAAATAGCTATTCCAGTTGCTTCCACTAAACTACCTTATTATGTCTTACAAATAATAAATAATACTTCAGAATATAACCCTACAAAAGTTCTATGTGTACCATCTGTATTCTAAATTGACTGCATATACTCTCCAGCATTCTATTGCCAAATTGCTATATATTAGTACTATACAATAACACACACACGCAGCTTGAGTTCAGTGTTGCCAGTCAGACAGTGAAGATGTCTCTTAACCCCTTCCATACGGTGCTGCACACGTAGGCGTCATGGACTTAGATCTCGGTGGCAGCAACCAATGCCAGCCGTACGACGTGTCGTAATAATACTCGCATCATAAAATATAGTCACCGCTTATATCGATCGTTCTCTCTTCACCCGTGAATTTTGATAACCATAGAAAATGCGATTACAAAAGAATTAGAAAGAATGTCATTATGGAGGGGCAACTACAATAAATATAATCAAGACGCCGATATGGCAGCCTCGCGAATACACTCGCTCCCCATGACGCCTACGTGTGCGGCACCGTATGGAAGGGGTTAAGCACCTATGTGTAGTTAAAAAGGGGGTAGGAGCAACACAGGGGTCCCATCAAACAGTATACTGAGTGACTGTTGAAGTTGAAGACTTCAACTGTGAAGAGGTAATTATGTAAGAATGGGAGACAGATGATAGTGAAGAATCAAGTGGCAACATATTAATGAACATAGTAAAGAACAATGTAATGAACCAATGGGTGAAAGAACCAACATGATCTAGGGGTGGCAATATACCTGCAAGACTGGACCTGATTCTAACAAAAGAATCTGAGATGATAGAATCATCAATGCCCATCATGTAAGAGTGATCAGGTGGTTCAAGAATTTGTGCTAGAAGTGAGAGATGAAAAGTCAGACTTGAGAAAGGTAAACAGTGGTGTAACACAGGGCTCAGTTTTGGCTCCTGTAATGTTCCTTGTATATAATAACCTCTTCAATATGAGTCAAATTCTTGCATGCAGCATTGCCTGCTTGATGTACAATGATTTGATGATATAATATTCACATAAAATATAAAATTACAGCTGTATTACTCTTTCTCTTTCACCATGAAAAAGCTATCAAGCCAGTTCACACAATATGGGAGTCATTCAGTTGCAACTACAAAATAAATATAATCAAGATGCCGATGCCAGCATCCTTGTATACACACTTGCACCTCATGATGCCAACATCAGCATCATCATATGGAAGGGGTTAATGGCATGATGAAAGGAATATGCAAACTTATTTACTGATGATGCAAAGATCATGAAGAGGGTGAGAAGTGCGGACTGTAAAATGTTACAAAACAACCGTGTAATAGTGTAGTGGAGGAAAATTAATCCTAACACAAAGAAATGGAAAATATTAGAAAGGGGCCAAGGCAAGAAAAGACCAGTGATGCAGTACAAAATGGTAAGTGAAATAGTGACAACAGCAAATCAGGAAAAAGGACTTAGATATCACAATCAATTAAAGACGACCTATCACCTAAAGCACAAATAAGGAAAACAACTATTCTATGTATATACTGAGAACTTTTCCCCCCTTACAAGGGAGGCAGCCATCACAGGAGACCCATAATCTGTTGAAAATATATAAGAATGGGATTTCACTACATGGATGAGGACATGATGAAGAAAATCATTGAAAGCCTGATACTGCCTAGACTGAAATACACGGTGTTGATGTATTCACCATACTTAAAGAAAGATATAAGAAAAAATAAAGTGAATATAAAAGATGGTAACCATGATGATCCCTAGTCTAAACAAGATATATGGGGAAAGATTAAAGAAACTGGAACTTCTCACTCTGGAGTACCAAAGAGAGGTAACATGATTCATTCCAGACTGGAAAATACAACAGTGGTGTGGTCTCCACACAACAAGAAAGATATAAGAAAAATATATAATACAAAGAGCAGCAACCAGAATGATTTGAAGCCTGGAGACTGGAAAAACTGGGATTACCCACACTGGAGCAATAAAGAGAGGTAGAGAGGTGATATAATAAAAATATTTACAACAAAAAATGGACATAGAGGGTCTGTTAGTGAGCTAAAAGAACAACAAAAGGTAGAGAAGACAAACTGCCTAAAAGATGTTAGAAAGCTTAGCTTTCCATACAGATTCATCAATATGAGGAACACACTAGAAGCAATAATCACGGCAAAGACAATAAATTAATTCATGACAAAGTGGAGATATAGAGACAGGACCCCATGAGTATAGCTCCAATCCCATATACTAAAACTGAGTAAATACAATTAGATAATTACACAAATTAATCCATCAACTATTACCTAGAAACCAGCAGCCCTAGTGCAGCTGACAATGGACCTTGGGCCTTCCCACAGCTCTCTCTGAGAGGAAACTTTGGACTGATATCTGTGTTAAGTATGGGATCGTATATCATTGGTTGAAAGGAGGGGAGATGTTACCAGAGGTGTGCTCTTTTTATGTATAAAGGTGGAGGAAATACCAATGAAATCGATAAAGAGAGAACTTGGGCCCAGTCTATAGGCAGTGTCAGCTCCTCTGGGCTTTATCTCCAAATGGAAGTGAAAAAGTAGATAGGGTTTGAAGATAGGCAGTAGGGAGATGCCTCTCTTTGATGTCTTTCTCACATGACCATTTCATCCAGGTACCCGTTGTCAGTCCCACACATAATAAAAAAATGTATCATTTGAAAGCCTTTGTAATACTCAAATGTAAGCTGCAAATACCTTAGGCCAGTCAAACTTGAATTAAAATAATTACCTCTTTAGCTGTCCTGTAACCATCTCTGAGGAACCTCTTACATCCGTAGCGCCCCTGAAGTTTGTCCTGGATGGTGGATCTTGTCATCTTGATGAGGTCTGGGTCATCCACAGCAAATGCAGGAAAGCTGATGACTGATAAAAGACTACTATCCACCTCTTTGCTGTTGCTCTCACGAGGTAACATGGACTGTCAATAAAGTTAAGGAGGTGATTACTATGAGTACTGACAACTCCCTCTTATTTTTTTTTTTCAAAATCACTATTAATAAAATGCTTACACATATATAAATCTTGTCTTTTTTTAACACAAATTGCGAGAGAGAGAGAGAGAGAGAGAGAGAGAGAGAGAGAGAGAGAGAGAGAGAGAGAGAGAGAGAGAGAGAGAGAGAGAGAGAGAGAGAGAGAGAGAGAGAGAGAGAGAGAGAGAGAGAGAAGACGGACAGAGGGATATGGTCTATTTCATCTCATGGATCACTGAAGCAACCACAATGATAGCCAAGGCATCTCTCACAGCAGGTCATGGGATTACAGTTCCTAACAAGGAGAAATCTATGATTCATATATACATGTTGTTCATATATACCATTCTCAACATCTGCAAGCTACTTCCCAATCTTTATGAACATAAACAAGGAAAAAATACAGTTAACAAAACAAACGCTTCTAACTAACAAGCAGTACCAAAACAAACAACCATTCACCATCTACACCCACTTCTCCATTATACAGCAGCACACAACTAAGCTCAATGAAATAGAACACACTAATCACAGACACACCATAACCTATGCCCAGCTACAAAAACACATCTACACGAAAACCCATGTACATAGATCACAAACCAAATATTGTAATATCAACCAAGTGATTCTCATGAAATAGGTACCCCATGGAATAAGCACATATGAGAAAGTACTATATCACATACAAGTTACACTTGATTATGTCTGGCCAGGCTATCACTCTGCACTGAAGCATATTCAACCTAAAATTGACTTAGCTCATGTTTGCTCTTGCCCTAGATACATTAACCATACAAATGACATGGAACTTATAAATCTTACACAACCTTACATTCAATCAAGACAATACAATATTTCTTTTCTAAGAGATCTGTGGAACCTTGGGTCACAGGCCTTTTGCTAAAGGGACCTTAAGACAACAGAATGATTATAATTGTTATCTAAATATCTGGTGGGATGCTTACTGGCCAAGCGAGTTAAAGTGTTACTATTTGTGGTGGAAGCCGGGAGTTTAAATCCTGCCTAGCAAGGGAATTCATAATATGTGTATATTACATTAAATTCCCTGCTTCAAAAATTCCTCCATAAAGAGTCACTGTCCCAGCCTCCTCCAGGAGGGGAGTTCATAACACTTCATCAAATTAAAACAAATCAACAATCTGAAGTACTGGCCCATACTATGAAACAGAATTCAAATACAAGAGGCCTTAGCACAAGCATTCTTTTAAGTTCTATCCCAATATCATCACCAGGTATTGCCATGGCTTCTTGGGGTTAACTAGCAACACATACTCACTCCACGAAGTTAAATAAGTAAATAAATAAATAAAAAAGGTGTATGACAAAAGATCTGAGAGGAAGGTATCAAGCTAACCTGAATTTGGACTTATGGGTATCAGGGCTGAAACGTCTGTTGAGTAGAGATGGAAAACTTACTTGCAACACAGCCTGGCATTTCTGTGCTTCATCTGCCAACACATGGATGACACTGGAGGGCCCTCCACGTGCACCAAATAAATCCAGCTCATTCATGGCTTCTAGAGCTGCCTTGGCCATACCAATGCTTGAGGCATTCAGTTCAGGAAGTCCATGGTTGGTTTTGTCACCTCGTTCCCAGATACCATAGTCCTGTGCATTGGCACGATTATTTCAATTCTATTCTGATTCCTTTTAATCATTCAACACAATAGCATACCTTTATAGATTTTGCTTCAGTTAATAGAGGACAATTTTATTCAGGTAAATGGCAAACTTCTATTTCATTTATCCTATTAATCTAACAGTCAAATTCTGCTTCATTACTATTCGAGCAATGTTATCAGACTTAGAGAAAAAATACTTCCCACATGAGGGCAAATTTTTTTGCAATCACAGGATCACAATGGTTGAATGGGTTTTCCTTGTTTATAATGTACATTTGTGATCTAATTTGGCAAACTCACTTACAAGGAGGAAAGACACTTTGGTATATTGAAAAGACTTATTAGCTGTTTAATTATGACAGCCAACTCATATTTTAGCACGGCACAATGCAACTGTACTCTGCACTGGAAAGTCTTGCCCCTCTGCTCAATAATTATCTTGCACTGACTACAGCAAAATCTATGATGTACACAAATGTGTTGAATTAGGTTCATTCATATTCATTAGTGTTCTGAATGTATCTCTTATTTATCATCAATGCATGAATCAGGTCACTAAACCTCATACTTACTGGAATGCAATATGCAGATTCAATATAAAAAACAAGGTTCTGGATGAATGATACCTCATCAAGATTGAAGACAATCTGTAAACCTGCAAAAAAAAAATAAAGTACATAAAATAGACATATTGTACAATATCACTTTATATATACATACAAAAAAAAAAGTTCTTTCCCCTTATAAGGGGATGGCCAAGTCAAAGAACCAGAATTATAAACAAGGTCACTGGGCCAGACTACTCTAACATTATTACAATAAGTAGACTATAGTGCAGTTTTTACAAAATTATTGATTTAGTAATATCACCTTGACCTCAACAAGGTTAGGCGGTTCAAATCCAGCCACAAGTGAGTTGGACCAAGGGCATGGTTCATTATATTCTATGGTACAAATTCTGTAAGGGATGCCATCCTAGCCTCCTTATGAGGAAGTACATGATATTAAACCAAATCAAAAATAGCAATTTAAAAGAATACTGTCCACCTCAACTACACTGTAATCTATTGTAATAATGGCAGCATAGTCTGGCCCACCAATCTCAAATGGAGTTCTGGTTAGATAATATGAGATCTCAGGAGAGACAAATTTTTCTCTCTCCTATAAAAATCAAGCAGTAGCCAGAGATATGGTGCAAGTAAATTAAAAGGGAAAAGGAAGGAGGATGGCAAAGGAGTAACCCACCTGAGGCAGTCATTTGTGCAAGGATGAGAAGGAAAAGAGAGGTGGCATCAACCTGCAGATGTCCCCACTCCATGTCACCAACAACGGTCTGACCCGTCATGGAGGAGTACTTGGCATGAAGGGCATCCCTGGGGTTCTGCTTCAGTTTGAATTTCTCAACTTTATCTTTCTGACCCATCATGGAAGTCAGCAGTCCTCGCATCAGCTTGACACAACTCTGAAAACAAAATCGTGATATCAAGGTTTTGCAAAATCTAACATTCGCAAGGAGAGGGTAGTAATAAGTTAGAGGTGAATCTTAAGGAAACAAGTAAATGTCTGGGATAATAAAAAGTATGAGGAAAAATAAATATCTGAGGATGAACAATGAGAAAATTGTACACTGGAGTGATTGTGCTCACAACATAGTACAGAATAAACTTGGATTTCAAAGGAGGCAGAAAGGAGCCTGAATGCATTTAAGATGAACTGTTTCAAAAGTATGGCAAGTTACAGGGACACACAGTGAGAAATGGCGGACTGAGGCAGACAGTGGGGGTGAAAATAGAATGGAAGATACAGCTGATCAAAGAATACTGGGATGGTTTGGACACATGAAAAAAAATGAGTGAGGAAAGATGAGCAAAATGAGCATAGAAGGCAGAGGTGGATGGAGTGAACTTGTAGGCAAGCCCAAGAATTGGAAGGATGGACGAGTAAATGGGGTCTTGGGTACACTGGGAATGTCTGTTGAGCAGGGAAGAGAGAGGGCAAGAAATGGATGTGAGTGGAGAGTGGTTATGAATAGATGAGAAACTGACATGTCATAAAGGGATTCCTTCTTGTTTGCTCTATAATTTCTTGGGTGGATGTTGGAGAAGAGTTACCATGTCATGAAGTAGTGGGGGTAAACCAGCTATGGCTGTTGGGCCCTGCTGTGGAGGTGCTGTGTCTTGCTGCAATGCATCTGACATGAGCAGTGGGCAGGAGACAAGGACAACCCTTCATCCATACCAAGCTAAGACAAAAGGGGCAACAAATGGGTGGTGGGTAGATGTGGGATGGGTGTTTATATGTCTTGGCTAGACCACCTCCCTTATAAGGGGAAAGGGTATTTAATATATGTACCATTCACATGTTTGCAAATGTGTTGGTATGTGATTTGAATTGGCCAACCCCTATATGACTGAGTAAGGGTCTTTAGTATGTACATACACACCACCTCTACAATAGGCCCCAACAGCCAAAGCTGGTCTATCTCCACCCCTTCATCACATGATAACCCTCATCATCATCTGCTCTAGAAATTACAGAACAAAAAAGAAATCATTTGCCATATAAAAATTTGCATTTATCTCAATCATCACTCCATCAATATACATGTTGAACAACTGTGATAACATTACACAACCCTGGTACAGCCCCCCTTTCACCTCAATATCAGAATCTGTGAAAGAGAAGTAAAATTAAGATGGTATGACTATGTCCTGAACATAGAACAAGAAAAGTACTCTGTTAAAATACTGTTAATGGAAGTGAGAGGGAAGAGGTTGGCAGGCAAGCCCTGAGAGGAATGGAGAGATGGACTAAGGGAAGCAATTGAGGCAAGAGGATATACAATAACTTGTGGAGAAGGAGGAACTTTACAAAGACTGAACCTGGTGAAGTTTTGAGATACCACAACTAATAGGGTATTGGCCCTACCCTATGTATAATGAGAAGAAGAATGTGTAGCTCTTTTCTTGCAGGTTACAATTAGGTAAGCACACACATACAAACACTAAAAGGAGTTAATAGTATGAGACATACCTGCTCCAACTCGTATGTCTTTGCTCGATCTTCATCCAAGTCTGCATTTTTCTTGTATGCCATTGACAACCCCCATACAGCGAGGATTGAATACAAGTTGTCTCGTACCCATGCATGATGATTTTCTGGACTTGCCGGAAGAAGACCAGTAACAGGATTCTGGAAATCAAAACAGAATTTTATAAGCCAAAACATAGCCATCTAAAGCCTCTTACAAATAATAGTCTTACAAAACTGCATCATGACAAATCGATCCAAAGTACTCCAATCTTAAATACTGACTCCAAAGATGCAATATCCTAATCCCAAGGGGCAAAAAGATCTCCCACATCTGGAGCAGACACCATGTGGGCTTTAGTGGTGGTAGAGGGGAATGACAGGTCTTGCTAAGTGGACTAGGCTCTATAAATCTGTTTTTCTTCATCAATACCCATAACAACTTATCCCTCTTACTTTCTCTCTCTCTTTTTTTTTTTTTTTTTTTTTAATGTTAAGGAAAATATTGCCTGGACATTTGATCTCTTTCAGGGGAGATGAGGGGTGGCTGGCATGGTCACCACATTTAAACCATTGTGACTTTTTTCCTTTGGGGATACTTAGAAAAAAAATTCTTGACATTGTCCTTAAACTCCTGAGGATGTGAAGGAAAGGATTAATGAGGAAATCCATGTAATTCTACCTGCGATGACACAGAGAACTTCTGGGAATGACACATGGAGAACTTCCAGGAATGACTTCATCAATGGGTTACAAACAACAGCCTCCATTTGTCTTATATAATTTCTTAAAAAAAAAAAAAAAAAAAAAAAAAAAATCCATAAATATATATATATATTTTTCCTGGACAGTCATTTTTTTCTATATCAATTCAAAATGTGGGAGACTTCTTTCCAAAGATGTTGCCTGGAAGGGTTAGCACCTAGTCTCCAGTCATTATCATACAACTAATATTCTACTCCCTGTTTTCCCTAAATATACAGTAGAACATTAAGCATGCTATCCAATTGAAAAAAGTAATTAAATAAAGAAATAAATAAAAATCAGCCCCACCTACACTATGCCATTGATGAGTGCCTGCAAGTGATGGTCGTGAGAGACAAATGTCAGTGAAACTCATCTCACCCTGTTCGTCTTCAGGGTCTTTCAATACCTTCACCTCCATCTGGAGGTACACCCCTGGTACTTGGTCTCTGGGCCAGGCCCAAGATCTCTACATCAATAATGACTCATTTTTCACATAAAGAAAACTCTCAATCAGTAACTGCTCCTCTTATTAGTTGGTAACACAGTAACAAAACTAAACTGGGCGAGGAGAGATACGAAAACGGGTCACAATGAGCATAGCTCCCGTCCTGTAAAATACAACTAGGTAAATACACCCAAACCCTTCAAATGCAAATTCCTGCTGCCTGATTAGACTGCAAGTGAGCTTTGCCTCCTCATAGTAACCAATGTCTTATCTACCAATCAGTTTTATATAAATTTTGTTATGAGGGAGAGTATTTCAAATCATGTTATTGAATAAATCTAAACTATGTTATATTTTCTTTTTTATTACCCAGCTAATTTACTGAGAGTTTAATCACATTTTTTTCCAAATAGACTATGAACTTTAAAAAAAAAAAAAATCAGATCTGAAATAAAAAAACTCAAACTTAGTACAGACGCTCCTCTACTTACATTAATTTGTTTGACGTTTTTTTGATTTTACGTTTGAACTGACTGTAAAAGAAATGGTAAAAAAAAAAAAAAAAATTGTGGGTGAATTTTTTAGTTTAGCGCACTCTCCGTAGTACGAGACGTTCAAACGATACTTACGCATGACGCTGTGTCCATTGTTTACATGGCACAAATGACAGACTGAACGTGCCTTGCCTCCTCCTCCCCCTCCTCCTTCTCCTCCACCATCTCACTTTATGTTGCTTGAATTTAATTTATTTGAAATTAATGTTATTATTTTACAATGTTATGTTTATAATTAATGATTTAGGGGTGTTTTATAAGATACAGTAATAGAATTTATGGATGTATAGTACAGTATGAACGGTCATACATTACTGAAACGTACAGTAACAATTTACATTCATTTTCACGTTACGTTCGGCCGTTCGGAACGTAACAAAAACGTAAGTTGAGGAGTGTCTGTAATACCAAATGTTGATTTCAATACAACAACATTTTGTTGACCATTGCAATAATTCCCTTATAATTCATATACTGTTCTCTATAAATACTTAACCCTCACACTGATTCTTGAGATGGACTGTTTTTACACCTGCATATTTTCCTTTGGCCTACTTTCATATTCATAACATAAAGATAACCCTACACAGTATCTGTGTACAGTGCTTTTTTATAGGAACAAATGATAAATCCGTTTGAAAGTATTCTCAAATAAAACTAGTTCTACATAAAAAACAAATGGTTCTAGTTCTTTGCAGTGCATTATCATATACCCAAGACGTCTAGACTAAACAAACAAAGATCATTTGGCAAGGAACCTGGTCTTGGCACGCTAAAGCCACATGATCAAATATGACTGTTATATTATGCAATACAGTTTGGATGTTTCAATAACTTTACTATATCCACCACTGACTTATTCAACAACAGATAAAGACATAACAAACAAGAGCAAAATATCTATTAGCAATCATATCACAGAGAAAACTAATTCTGTACTTATATTCAATACCATTACAGTTCTATGCAAGAACCCTTAGCCCTAATCAGCAATTTCAATACATCACACAAGGACAACTGATTGAACATACAAAACACCAGCAACACACTACTCAAACATATACAACAATCTACCATCTGTGCCACACAACATATCCACACAACAACAAAGTCAGAGACTGTGTTGAGTCAGAGGCAAGATTCAAAACAAAAGAATAAGAGAAGAATTAAACATTGGTAGCATGCTTTGCTTTGTGCAAAAGGCTCCATTGAGAGGGTTTGGGGATTTCATGAGGATGGGGCAACATCGAATCCCAAAAGAAAGTAGTACATGTGGAAGTCTAACACCAAAAGACCAATAGGCAGACCTTAGAAATGATGGGAACAAAATATAGACGAAGCACTTCTCTAAGGGAATTCCTCCCTAGATGATGTCTTTCTACAACAAAGATACCAAGATAAAGAAAACTGAAAAGGACTAATTAACTGACTAGCCTACAGGCTTACCAGGAGATGGGTGAGAAGTGAGAACAACATAATCAATCCAAATCACAAAACAAGCTCCTCAAGATAGACCACAAAACTCACTCCATCAACCCCAACCCCCACTCCCCATATCAGCCCTGCAGAAAAGTCCCTTCCAAAAGTACTAAGAACCACATTAACATGCTTGTGTCCAGGGCACCATCCAGCATTATGACAGAATAGGAATGGCCAAAGAATCAAACTCCCCCAAATGCAATCACCACCCAGAGGACATTGAAAACCTCTTACACTGTCTCACAATAGCTATTTCCAGAGGACATCACAATATTTCTTCCTTGAAACCTATGGGCCAGTCTAGTGGCCATTGCTGATCACCTGGGAGCCAGAGGTCTCCTTCAAGAGCAACCGATTGATTAATCCAATACCACCACGACACAATTCAACATTGTACAGCTGCAAATGCCACCAACTACGATATGAAACAGCAATACCATATCTCAAATAAGTTTTAATGAACAATATTGTGGTCATTAATATAACCTTATTACATACACCAAAATCCCTTTTCTCTTTTACAATGGGGATGGTCAAATCAAAGCACAGACTCACCCTACACCCACCCCACACTCATCCAAAAACCTGTTCAGTGTCTCTCCCATCTGAGCTCCTTATGGATGAAGGGTCATCCTCGTGCCCCACCCACCACTCTGGTCAGGGCAATGCAGCAAGACACAGCACTTCCACAGCAGGGCCCAAAATCTAAAACCAGTTTACCCTTACTGCATCATTACCTGGCAATGTCCCCTCGCTTCATCCATTCAAGAAAATACAGAGCAAACAGGAAGAAATCTCTTTGTAACATGTCATTTCTTCATCTACTCACAACTACCCTCCATTCACACCTGTTTCTTACCTTCTCCCTTCCCTAGATGGCAGTAATATTTATTTTGGGAAGTATGTGTCTGGGAACTTATCAAATCCTTTGTTTATGTCTACTGTCATCATAACTGTTGCTTCTGGTGTTTATTTATTTATCTTTTTTTTTTCTATAACCCACCAGCACTTACTACATAAAGTTTGTGAAAAGGGTGCTGATGTAATGGCCCTACTTGAATACATGTTGGTTTAGGAAGGTGGGCAGATTTTTTTCTTTCTGCATTTAGGTCCATCAGCTAGAATATGGTGGATAGTAAGGAGATTGGTCTTTAGAATATTGAGTCTTCTGATGGTCTATTTGGTTTTAATGATGATGATGATAATATGGTTTAACGTCACAAACTCCCCCCTATCGGAAGACTAGGACGGTGCTCCTCACAGAGGGCTTTGTAGCGTGGAATTTAATTAACCATATGGGTATTAAATGGACTCTTTTCTGGCTGATGAAATTTTGTTGTACAGCTAGTACTCAACTATAATGTCATTACATATCCCCTCTATGCAGATAGCATGGTCATCACATTATTACAAAATGACCAACTTAGTGAACAAAAAATATATAAGTAAAAGAAAAAAGTGGTCCTTGTCAATAATGAGTAGATAAGTACCAGTACAAAGCTAAAGATCTATAATGTTTAAATATCAAGGATAGAAATGAATTACAACATACTTCACAATGGTCTAAAGTTCACATAAAACTGTAAGTTAGTGGGGGCAAACAACAGTGAAATATCAACATGAATATCTATTAAATTATAAGAATAAAGTGAATTTGTAATACCAATATATATCAGCTACCATAAACATACATATTAGCTTTTCAATTCCAATATTTCTTGGTTATCTGTGGAGTGGTGATTCCTTCCAACATCTATCTTGCTGAACACCCATCATTGGTCCTTTGATTAACCATTTATATTCTACACTTACCCTTCATTATATGCATCTCCCCAGTATGCAAATTCACACATATACAATGAACCTATTCCTATCAACTCCCATTTTATGCAAATTTCAGATATATGAGTTGAGTGTTGTGGAACACACATTGTGGCCCTATTTTTTCCCTCTGAATTAGATGTTCACTTTGTGAATTCATACTGAAAGAGAAAATACAAAATTTTCTAGAATGTATTCCTCACATACATGACGGGATCAGTGTGTTGTATATGAAAAAAATTATCAAGAGTACTGCAGTTCTAATCAATCCATCAATCAAGCCATTATTCCAGATCTTCCTTGCACACGACTCATATCTCTCTTGGGTGGTTCTAACTATTTATGCAGTAATACCCTCAATACAAACAGCAATAACATAAGGTACTAAAGACATAGTTCCTCTTTACAAGGGAAAAGGGGACAAGTGTGAATGTAGTAATTTCAGAGGGATTAGCCTGTTGAGTGTAGTAGGGAAGGCTTATGGGAGAATCTTAATTGAGAGGATTAGGAGAGGAACAGAAGGAGTAATTGGTGAGGAACAGTGTGGATTTAGGACGGGTAGAGGTTGTGTAGATCAGATCTTTGTGGTAAGACAGATATGTGAGAAAGCTATAGGAAAGGGGAAGGATGTTTTTTGGGCTTTTATGGATCTGGAAAAGGCTTATGATAGGGTAGACAGAAAGGCACTGTGGGAGGTTATGCAGATTTATGGGATAGGAGGAAAGCTTTTGGGAGCTGTCAAGAGTTTTATGTGAGTAGTAGAGCATGTGTTAGGATTGGAAATGGAGAGAGTGAGTGGTTTGAAGTAAAGGTGGGACTTCGTCAAGGATGCGTTATGTCGCCCTGGCTGTTCAACTTATACATGGATGGGGTGGTGCGAGAGGTGAATGCTAGGGTAGTGAGTCAGGGATTGGAGATGGTTAAAGAAAATGGAGAAAAGTGGGAGGTGAGCCAGCTGTTGTTTGCGGACGACACTGCGCTTGTGGCAGGGTCAGAGGAGGGATTGAGGAAGCTGGTGGCAGAGTTTGGGAGAGTATGTGATAGAAGAAAGCTAAAGATAAATGTGGGTAAAAGTAAGGTGATGAGATGTACAAGGGGTGAAAGTGGCAGTAGACTGGAAGTGAACATTAAGGGAGAGCGACTGGAGGAAGTGGATAGTTTTAGATACTTGGGTGCAAGTGTAGCAGGAAAAGGTGGAGTGAAGGTGGAGGTAGAATGTAGATTGAGAGAAGCGAGTAAATGCCTTCGTGGTTTAAAGAGTGTAATGAGAAATAGACATTTGGGAATGGATGCGAAGAGGAGACTGTATGAAGGAGTGATTGTGCCAACAGCACTGTATGGGGCAGAAACGTGGAACATAAGAGAAGAAGAGAGAAGGAGTTTGAATGTGTTTGAGATGAGGTGTCTGAGAAGTATGGTGGGGGTTACTAGGCTAGATAGAGTGAGAAATGAGGAGGTGAGGAGGAGAACAGGGGTGAAAAAGGATTTGGGAGATAGGGTTGATGAAAGAATATTAGGATGGTTTGGACACATGGAAAGAATGAGTGAAGAAAGACTAGTAAAAGAGGTATGGAAGGCAGATGTGGAGGGAGTGAACATGAGGGGACGTCCTAGGATGAGGTGGATGGATGGGGTGAAGGGGGCTTTGGGGAAGAGGGGAATGTCTGTTGAGGAAGGAAGGGAGAGGACGGAAGACAGAGGTGAGTGGAGAATGGTTGTATATGGATGATGTTGTGACTGCATGAGGAGGAATGGGTGGGGGGGTGGGGGGTGGGGTAGTATGTGTGAGTAAATTTTGACGCAGCCCGAAGGGATTTCTCCCCGTCCTCGCCTTATATGCAAGGGGGGACGGAGAGGGGGGGTCGCCGATTAAATGAAGCGGCCTTGCTGTGGATGTACTGTGTCTTGCGACACTACTTCTGACCCAGGGCGGTGGGCAGGGTGCAGGGATGACCCGTCATCCAGGAGGTGCTCAGATGAGAGGAAGGGTGGGAGGGGTGTGGAGTGTATTTAGGGATGAAATGGGTGGGAGTGTTTTTATGCCTTTCCCTTTTTGGCTACCTCCCTTGGAAGGGGGAAAAAGCCTTGGTATATGTATGTATGTATGTACCATAAGCTTTGCTTCTCGCTCTCCATTTTCAACTACCAATTTTTTAAAAAAAAAAATGTATATATGTATGTCTAATTGTATTTAATATTGTTGAATAAACCTAAAATAAAATACTAAAGACATGGCAGTACCATACACTCATAAAATTTGAGAAAATGGTTAAAGAAAAATATTTTATTCAATCAAAATGTAAATGAATTAATAATACTTGGTATAGCTGCCATATAATGATTTTTGTATGTCATTGAGTAATTTGACTGAAGCAAAACTTCATGTCTATTTTAAGAATTACCTAGATGAAAGGGAATGTGTGACATGTGAGGAGTGTGCTGCTGCACTGAGGGACACGTAAGCCATCTGTGGAACTTGGCACTTGGCCATCTTACATAATACAATAAGAAATAGACAAATGAATAAAATAAAATTAGAATGAATTAATAAATGTATCTCACTGCCCATTCACTCCCTAAACATCTATCTACATATAATTTACATACCAAGGGCTTTTCCCTCTTACAAGGGAGGTAGCCAATTCAAAAGGTAAGTACCCACTCCCACCCATTCCACCACCCTTTCTTCCCTCTCACCTTAGCTCCCCAGGGATGATGGGTCATCCTGTATCCCACTCACTGCCCTGGGTCAGAAGCAATGCAGCAAGACACAGTTTCCCTGAACATAATCCACAGTATATATATATATATATATATATATATATTCAACGACATTACGACATTACTTTATAGTTATATATATATATATATATATATATATATATATATATATATGTATACATGTATATATATATATGTATATATATGTTTGTATATATATATATATATATATATATATATACACATATATATACATATATATACATATATTTATATATGTATATATATGTATATATATGTGTATATATATATATATATATATATATATATAAATCAAAGCAAAGTTACATTATATTTTCTAACCTGTACATTTGGTATGTGTGGATGAGATATTATATAACTCACAAAGTGATATTATGAGTGATGCAATGAGGAATTTTTCAAACTAACTACTGTTGCCTTGAGTTTCATTGGGAGAAAACCTGCAGCACCAAGGTTTCAGAGTGAGAGTGAGAGAGAGAGGAGAGAGAAAGAGAGAGAGAGAGAGAGAGAGAGAGAGAGAGAGAGAGAGAGAGAGAGAGAGAGAGAGAGAGAGAGAGAGAGAGAGAGAGAGAGAGAGATAGAGAGAGAGAGAGAGAGAGAGAGGGGGGGAAGCGGGGGATAGAGGGAAAAGAGATAGAAATAGAGAAAAGAAAAAGAAAAGAAAAAAAAAGAGAATACATATATATATATATATATATATATATATATATATATATATATATATATATATATATATATATATATATATATATATATATATATATATATATATATATATATACAATGCATGCAATTGGATGTTTTCCATTAATGTAAACGAGACAGTGCATGATTCATCACATGTAATAAACATTATGTGCATGAAGTAATGAGTCAACATTCCATATAACTGATCAGTTCATAAAAGAGGACAGTGACTGCTATTCCTAAGATACCCTGTCATGAATTACCAAAGATTATTTCAGTGATAATCTTAATCCAGTTTCCCAAAGATGATTTCTTCACTCTATTTTAAAACTTTTAGTTGTGTTTTGGGCACTGCCAGGGCAGGGTATTTTCTTCAGCTGAAAGAGACCCACTCTACATCTTTTCATTGTTCACAGTGGATGCCCCAGAAGAGGCCTCTGTCAGGACTGTACATTCAGATCATTCCTGTTGACAGTACCTGCCTATTCAGTTGTCTTAGTGTGAACAATTAAAAAATTAAAAATTAAATAAAATACATGAAAACAAATGATAAATAAATAAACAAATAAATACTGAAAATTAAACTTCATCTATATCAGTGATTACCAGGGAGTCATGTAACATTGCTCCCCTTGCAACCACAGGTTTCCTCAATTCCTCCGCAATTTTGAGTTATCGACTAATGTTTTTGTAGTGGTAATTATTGAGACAATTTATGAACCTAAATATTTTTGTTGATTGCAGTTACATGAAAAAAGAAATCAAGAGTTATATAACTTATCTAAAGCAGCAACAACTCATCGATATTAATTTCTAATCCTAATGATACTGCTCATTTGTATTTTCATATCCAAGTATTCATCTAAGAGGACTACAAATTTTCACACCTTCTATTACACCATTTTCTCCTGCAATCTCATCACTTATTTGTATGTTCTCCCTAAGTAACTCAATTTTAGAAACTAATTCTAAACATTTACATTATTGGCTTTTCACTATATTTCCCATTTTTCTGCATGGAACGTATATGCTTGTAACTGATCAAATAAGGCTAAAGTATTTTTAGGTTTCTACCTTTGGTGCCATAATAATAATAATAATAATAAGTTCATTTGGCAATGGATCAATATACATGAAATGCAGATAATGAAAAGAACATATTGTTCGAAATAACAATTACAATTGCCGAGGATAACACAAAAAAGCATGTAAGCTTATTTCCATTCTGGTCCTCACAGTCAGAAGTATTCTTGTCTCGCATTTACTTAGTTGTGGAGTTAAATCCCGTACTTCTCTCTAATTCTAAGCAGTGACTATCTGCCCCAACAGTCCAAGCACCCAGGGTGATGGCTTCAGCCACGACAACATGCCTCCTGGCGTAGGTTCCTCCCCACATTTGTACTGTGGCCCAAACATCTAATTTTCCTGTTTCAGTAAATTCCCCCTTAGATGTAACCATACTATTTTTATTGATAATTTAACAACATCTTTAAACTTCTTTTATTTTTCTACATATACTAGAGGAAACAGTAATTTTTATACAGGATTATTATAATTTGTTTATATTTTTTTATTATGGTTTCATTTTTACATCGGAAACTGGTAAACTGATTAATGAACCTTAAAATTTCTTAAATTTTCTTAGTAAAACAATCTGCATATTTTTTTTTTTTATAGTCTGGCTATAACTACTCCCTTAAAGAGCTTTGGAGTCATTTTACATTTTACTTTTCTATAACTTACAGTTTCTTACAGTAGTTTTCTGGAAGAGACCATGAGGTCTGTGTATCCAGCTCTAGACTTTGAACTGAATAAGTGGCAATGGTGGTATCAGTTTGAATACTATTATTACACTGAATTTTAGCTCTACAATTATATAATAAATCTTGGCTGCTCCATTCTTTATCTAAATTACTCTCAATTCTAATAACTGATTTTGAGTCTATCACATACATGGGTAGTGTATCCCAGCCTTCTTACTATTTATTTTCTTAGTTTTCCCCAGTATGCATCAATACATTATTCATGGAGCTACAAGGTTCTTCTCTTCAGCCACCTATTTTCAGCACAGCAATACTTTTTCCTGGCTGCATGATCTATAATTTTAACTTCTCACTGAATAACTGGACACACTGCATCATAACTTCTTTTGAATATATCTCTGAATACTATTATTATAATAGTATAATAATTATACTGCAGTATACCATGATATGCAGTCCTGTCTTTTTTTCCAAGTACTTAAAACTTTTCTACTATTTATCACTTAGATAAGCAATTATTCTATATATTAATTCACTTGTATCTTGTTGCTTTGCCATTTACAATGCACTCTTTCTTTATAACAATTTCAAATGATGCCACACCATGAAATTCATGAAAGTGTGCTTGAGTTTTTCTATACTCAATCATGCTACTGAATGTCATTGTCTTGTTCAAGAATGAATAATCTGGGTCAGTATGAGTTACCCAAATTTGACACTTAATACAAAAGTACATTAAGAAAATATATAATTGTTTCTGAATAACTATCATTATCATAGTACAAATGAGGGTATCCAGTGCCAAGAAAGCACTCAAGTCTTGACTTAATAATTGTAAGAAAAAGATGATCATCAAAAGACTTCATATTTTCTCACTTTAACATCCTACAATTCAGTTAACAAAGCAATGAATATGTTACCTCATTCCCTGGGTATCAATCATGGGTTCTGGGTGCAACAAAATATCAAATCGTTTTAAGATAAGTGATGCTGCTACACATCTGACCCCTGCTAGACAATTTCATCATTGTGTATCTTACCTGATACTTCAGAATTGTTTTGTACACTATTCGGTGATAGTAATCCAGGCGAACGCCTGAATTACTTCTGCTTCTCATTTTCCCTAGTATCTTGGAAGTTTACATTAGATAACTACTAATGAATGATCTTAAGTGATGTCCCTTGCCACCTTCTTGCGTAGTGTCTCATGAAAACACGAACCGAATTCATAGATGTTAGATTTCTGCAAGATAGCAAACTGAATGTAATCAGATACGACAAGTCTTCCGATGTGAGTGGAGAGTTCTGTCACATATCTTTCTCAATATACCTGTATTTACTGCCATCGCCTATACAGTATTTCAGTGCTATTCAATCTTATTTTAATAATAATATTCACATCCATATGTATTTAGGTAGTCCACGAAATAGAAACTGCAATTTCAAAATAATATTTGATCATATATAAAAAGAGTTTAATCCTACTTAAAATTCTATTATGGTATCTATGAACATCCTTCTCAAGGGCAAATGTTTGAACTGCTTCATATATTTTCCATTGCAAATTGAGTTGCTCCCTTTATTGTACAATCTAGACTAACCGTGCAAATCTATAAACTGGTGTTGTTATAATTATTGACTTTTATTAAACGTAATGTTGGTTTAGGCGCCCTCATGGACTGCAGACGACGCTTCTAATCAGCTGATCGATATAAACAATAGTTTCCCGCAATATTCAACGTACCGACAGTAGCAACCAATAACTGACTTCCCCTGCTGTAGAGGAACCGTACCTCGCTGCATTGCCTTTGACCTAGATAGAGCAACTCTTTATCTCTGAGGTGATGAGATAAGATGAATGGTTGAATAGATTTTACTGCTTTATTTATTCATCAATTTATTTATTCTTTATCTATTCGTTTATTAATTTATTTACCTATATATTTATTTGACTATTCATTTAGCTATTAATATTTATATATTATTATAATCATTTATTTATCTATTTATTCATTAATTTATTTATATACTTTTTATTTGTTTGGTTATTTATTTGTTTATTGATTATTTTGTATACTTATTTATCTATCTATTCATAATTTATTATTTATTAATTCATTTGTTCATTTGTTTATTCATTTATTTATTAAATTGTTTATTCTTCTATTCATTAATCTATTTATTATTGGATGTGTGCATTAATTCAGCCAACTCAATTGTATTGGGAAAATACTTTTTCTATATACAGTATGTAAGTAACAACTGAAAACAGTAGGTTTGTCGGGAAGGATAGCGATGAAAATAGAAATATTCTCAATATGCACATGATCCTGCAAATTATACAAACTATGTAAATATAGCGGATGTCATAATTCCGTTGACTTATGAGTCTGTATTATAAGACTCGTGATTTTCTGTACGGCTTCTGGAGGACTGTATTACGATAGTGAATACAACAGTGAAATAGTTTTCAAATTCCTTAATGATCAATAGACGCGTTCGCCATAGGACCTTTCCTTGTTCTGAGGTATTCAGGTCACTTTCTCAGGTAGGCCTATTTCAGTTACCAGCTAATTATCATGTTATATTGACATCTTTTCTCATTTTCTGAAAAAAAAAAAACTCAAGAACCCATCGGGCAATCAAGTGTTGTTTTTATTTAGACAGATTGGCCATTGCGTCTCTCCTCTGGAAACAACGGACTGTTGTCTGTATTGTGAGAAGTGCGGCACTATTTCCGGGCCACTAGTGAATAGGAGCCCCCTCCCTTAAACAGAGAGTTGCGACAACTCCACGAAATGGCCACAAAATGGCGGCGTGTCAGGAGATCATTTCGCTACTCTGTGTAAAGGGACTGTTGGTGCATCCCAACGCACAACGACCATCCGGCAGCATATTCAGTGAACAAACCCCACAGGTTCGGGAAATAGATATTAAGAACAAACAGTAAGCGCGAGCGAAAATAATTTGGCTACAAAATGACTCCCTGACTCACGTGACTGATATTGTATCGTCATGTCACAATTTTCTGTGTAAAGGAACTCTATCATAACCTACTGCACGGATGGTAGACTCCTACTGGTGTACTTGCGTCCACCAGAATTAAGAGACCCAACAAGAATCAAAGCACTGCGGGTGTCCAGTCTGGAACAAGATGGGCCTAAAATCTTGAACGCACTGTCCAAAAAATGTGAGGAATATCACTGGTTGCCCGATGGACAAATTCAAAGCTAGTCTGGACAAGTTCCTAAAACTTGCATCAGCCAAGCCCCCAGTACCGGGCTGCACCAGAAGATACGTGTAGGACCTCTAACGCTGTACCAGATCAAGTAAACATTTTTTTTACAAAGACACCAGATCTGACAGCAGCGGTGGACCACTGCACGACTGCGAGGAAGGACCTCCAGACGACATCACCAAATAACAGTAAACCTCCGACAGTCGAGGTAAGAATGCTCTTGGACTTTGATGACAGGAGGATGGGAGACGGTTCTCTTCGAGGTCATTCCTGGGGAACTACCGACTACTGTATAGGTATTTATTGTTGGCCTCTCCAAGAATCTGAGGCATCAATGATAGGGTAATGAAGAAACTATCTAAAACAGCATGAAAACAAAAAATAGAACAATGGATACATGCATTATTGTATATGTATACATATATCTGATTTATACCCACTGTATTTATTTTTTGGTGGTACTATAGCGTGAGGTCTTCTACCGCCATAGTATGTGGCCTAACCAGGTGCAGCCTGAGGTCTACTACCTACCGCGTGAGTGACCCGCGTTCCTCCTCCGGGAGGACGCTCCCCGCACCTGTCCATCAAACATGTGTCCTGCCCAAATACATAAAAAACGTGACCTGTCCACATGACCTGACCTAACCTAACCTATTTGTGTCATTCTTTGAAGATGTACGAAGTGTGTATCGTTAGAATAAATGTATGGAAATATATGATAACATGTTTATTTTTACATTTCTTCCTTTAATATGAATGGAATTAGAAATCCAAATATCTAAGTCCTTCCAAGGATAGGTACAAAATATGTTTATCGCTTGAATAAATGTATGGAAATGGTAGACCTCACGCTATAGTGCTAACGGTAGGTAGATCTCACGCTATAGTGCTAACGGGAGGTAGATCTCACGCTATAGTGCTAACGGGAGGTAGATCTCACGCTATAGTGCTAACGGGAGGTAGATCTCACGCTATAGTGCTAACGGGAGGTAGATCTCACGCTATAGTGCTAACGGGAGGTAGATCTCACGCTATAGTGCTAACGGGAAGTAGACCTCGCGCTATAGTGCTAACGGGAGGTAGATCTCACGCTATAGTGCTAACGGGAGGTAGATATCACGCTATAGTGCTAACGGGAGGTAGATCTCACGCTGTAATATGGTAGACCTCACGCAATAGTAGCACCGATTTTTCTTGTTTTTCTTTAATCTTAAGATACTTGTTCTAAAATAGAACAATCCTCGTTTGTAATCATTCTTTACGTGATGCAAAAATTAACCAACGATGTCGTTTTTAAGAGAATGTTAACTCGGCCTAACTCCTAAAAGAAAACGCATTACTTACGGAGTGACAATTTATTGTATCTTCTCCAAAATTAATTATCGGCACACCTGTGTCTCCTGTTTTTGGAAATGAACAAATTATCACATTCGTTTTTGCGGCAGTGTTAGTAATTCTGACCAATGCTTGCTTCTCTACCCACTCATTCATCTGATAATCGCTCTACAGCATAGACCTGAGACTTTCAGGAGGAACGTCAGTATCTAATATCATAAACAATTTATGCATATTTAAAAATGTATTGTACCTTAAGCAACCCAGTAATATATATGTGTTAATTTATCATGAACTTACGCAATAATTTGTCATGTAGTTCATACTTTTTTTAATCACGGCCAAGATAAAAAAGATATATACAATTTTTGCAAAACACTGAGACTACCAACTTTGAAAGATCAAAGGGAAAGAGGTGATATGATTGCAATACTCACGTCAATAAAGTAAATAAATTTCGGTGTGGATTATCCATAGATCGGGCCATATATGATCTCTGAGCTTATGAGCACAACACACCCTCCTCCAGGCAGCAAACGTATCAGGTCCTGGAGCTGCAACGTCTACGTCGTGGGACCACCCCCCAACCCCAGGAGTTGGGGGCCAATCAGCAGCAACCACCCCTGGCCATCAGCTCTACGCAGATGGCACCGATCCCCAAGGAGGAGCTACGCCTACCTGGGGGAGTACCACAATCCTTTTTTTCCAACACACAATGTTACGTTTTTTCTGCACTGAGGGGTCATTTTCCGGCGATCACCCCTCTTCTTCTACTTTTAGCCGGAGATGTAGAGAGCAATCCTGGGCCCACCACAAAATACACATGCCCAACATGCTCTAAACCCATTACTTCGAGCAGACAGACAAAGGGCTCAGTTCAGTGCAATATGTGCAAAAACTGGGCCCACCTCACTTGTACAACACTTGCTGACACAAACCAATACACAAACACTTGGACATGTTCTACCTGCCCTCCAGTAACCCCAATCCCACCTCCCCAACCACAGCCAACACCCTTACCCACTCCCAATTTCCCTTTGCCCTTACCCCCGATTAGTACTCCCCTTCCTTTGTCCCCGATCTCTCCTCCCCCACCCCCCTGACCCAGATCCTACACCTTCCCCACCACCACCCCAACCTCAACCCCAAACGGCAACATACAACACATACAAAACACACAACATCAACATATTACAACACAACATTGACGGTATTAACACTAAAAAACATGAACTTGAACACTTTCTTAAACAACACAACATACACATTGCAATTTTACAAGAAACAAAATTAAGACACTCACACAAAACACCATCATTTCATAATTACACCACCATCAGACAAGACCGGACTGACGGCAATGGCGGTGGACTCATCACCCTGATCCACCATTCCATCTGTTTTGTGGACACAAGTGCCACAACCAAAATTCTCCTCCCTACCACAGATAACACAACAGAAACCCAATCCATTCGTATCCGCACAGGCAACAATTCAACACTAACAATAGTTAACATGTACATTCCCCCCCAATCATCCCCCACAGTTCCAAACACCTTCAGACCTCAACTCAGCCAACTAACCTCAATCCCCAACCTGATCATGGGTGGTGACTTCAACGCCAAGTCGTCTGCCTGGTTTGTCGACAACCCTGACACAGACAGAGGGCTTGATATACAGACTCAATTCGACTCATTGACTATCATGAACAACACGCATAATCATACACATATCCCATACCAAGCCCTCTACACTCCCTCCTCTCCTGATATCACCTTTTGCTCCCCCTGCCTAACCCCAACAACATCATGGAGAGTGGTCGGAGCCCTTGGCTCTGACCACCTTCCAATCATCATCACCACCAAAACAAGATGCACCCCAGCTGGCCACAGACACACTTACACCAATTACAAGAGAGCTAACTGGGAAGCCTTTAATGAAGAGACAGAACAACATTTTGAAACACTTAACAGTACACCAATCACAAACATAAACAATGCTGTGCACGCTTTTAATACAATCATACAAAATGCAGACAAGAGATACATCCCTAGAGGCATCAGAAAATCACACAACCCCAACTTCACACCAGAAATCCAAGGCCTCATCAGACAACGTGACACACTTAAACACGATACCCCCACACCTATCCCTCAAAACATAGCAGACCAAATACAAACACTAAACACTGTGATTGCCAATAAAATACATGAACAAAAAACACAAAATTGGCAAAACTTTATCAATACACTTGATCACAAAACAAACACCAGCAAATTGTACAAAACACTCAACAGCATCACACTATCCAACACTAACACTACACGCTCTCACGCAGCAATAATCACAACAACAGATAATCTACCCTCAAACAGACAACAAGCAAACGCACTCATACGTCATTTTGCACAGACGAGCCATCTTACATCTCACCCTGACGACCGACGCACCATTCGACGTAAGAAAGACTTCCCCACAGACTCAGACTATACACCCTTCATAGACAGTCAGACAAAACTCATAATGCATAATCTCAAGCACTCATCTGCCTGTGGCCCTGATAACATAAGCAACATCCACCTAAAACACATTGGACCACAAGGTATACACGCACTCACAAACATTGCAAACTACAGCTATTCACACAACACTATACCCGACATCTGGAAGCATGGTAAAATAATCACCATTCCAAAACCGAACAAAGACCCAACAATCCCAACATCGCACCGCCCAATCAATATTCTCTGCACCCCCTCTAAAGTCATTGAACGCCTAATACTTAAACTTGTCACACCATATATTCCCCTTGCTGACTCACAACACGGCTTTAGGCCACTACACTCCACAAACACTCTTCTGACAAACCTCACACAAAGAATTTTAGATGGCATCAATTCAGATAGGCCCCACCACAGAACACTTCTTATAACATTGGACATTAGTAAAGCTTTTGATGCTATCCCCCGCCATAACCTAACAAATAAAATATATAACACAGACATGCACAATAACACCAAAAGATGGCTGGCCAATTATCTGGCAGGCAGGAATGCTCATGTGTCATATAATGGCCAATCATCGCACATCAGAAACATTAAGAACGGAGTACCACAGGGCTCAGTTCTATCCCCCACATTATTTAATCTATACATGCATGACTTACCCACGTCAGACACCTCAGAAATACAAATCTCTTCCTACGCAGACGACATAACAATCACATGCACACATCGTAACACAGACAAAGCTGCAGAAATAATCCAGCCTTACCTTGACACACTCAACACATGGTTCATCACAAACAGACTCAAAATAGCTCCAACCAAATCTACAGCAACACTTCTCACCAACTGGACAAAAGAACACAAATACATACCTCATCTCTACATCAACAACACTCTAATACCACACACAAACACACCGAAAATTCTTGGTGTAACATACGATACATCCATGTCTTTCAAACAACACCTCACAAACATAAAAAACAAATGCACACCTAGACTTAACGCACTTAAGTCAATCACTGGAACAACATTTGGACAAAACAAAGAAACTAATATAACAATATACAAACAATGCATACGCTCAGTGATGAATTATGCGAGTCCTGCATGGGCTCCTAATCTCAGTGAGACACACCACAACACCCTTCTAATCATACAAAACAAAGCCCTAAAACAATTACAGGCTGCACAAATACATCACCTACAGACCATTTACACCATGAAACAAAAGTCCTCAAAGTCAAGGAACACCTCGACATGAGAGGCACACAAACACTTGCTGCAGCCACCACAAACACATCACACCCGCTACACTACATAGCAGAACACCCACACACACCAAGAAACATTAAAACTACACCCAAAGACCTTTATTACGCACAGATACTCTCTTCTCTTCCTCCACAACCACCAAATACCAGCCTCCGGAAACATATTCATAATCATATCACTCACCGCTCCATTAACACACTGAAAGACAACACACTGCTGCATGCCAGACCCCCTGATATCCACCCTTCTGAATCCTCTCTCCCACGAAAGGACAGAGTCCACTTGGCCAGACTGCGATGCGGTCACCACCCAGCACTTCTAAGCTACCAGAAGAGGCTGGACAACCGTGTTGTGAACAGCTGCCCAGGATGTAACACTTCACCCCATACCATACAACACATAATGGAAGACTGCATTATACACAATCATGCACGCAAACAACACAACATACACTCTATAAAGGATTTGTGGGAAAACCCAGTTTCGGCTGTGGCCTTCCTTGGGGAGACGGGACTGCTCGGACAGACAGTCTAGGGAACGACAACAACAACAACAACAACTAAATAGGTCACGTACAGAAGGTACTGGTCGTTTTGCGGCAAGCATGGATATATAGGGAACCTCTGACTCCGACCTTTTGTCCATCATGCGGTCAAATGTAAACTCATAAACACATCCCGAATGAGTGCAACGTGGCAGGACCTCCTTGTCCAATAACAGATGTACACAGCCAAGAACTGGTGACCTGCCTCACCAATTACCAATTTTGACAACTTGGGCTGTTGAAATACGAAGTAATAATGATGGTCCGAAGCGTGAACTGAGACCGTGGTGAATTACACCAGACTCTTTGCTCAAGAGAATGGGAAACCAGGTTACAACGCTGTGATGCTTTTTAGTCCTGGGAGGGGAGCGTACTTACGACTACTCAATTAGCAGACAAAGTCGCTACTACTACACCAGCAAGCTGTGTGAATATTGAAATTAGAAACTTAAGTCAGGACCGGTTGAGTGGTGGAAGATGAAGTTGTCACATTGGCCCTACATACTCGGATAACTGAAATAACTAATATTGTGGACATGGAATAAAACAATATAGTTTCCCCTTAAACTTTCGTTTTCTCAGATCCTCACTTTACAATTTTTCATCCAACATCTTGGGAACCAGAGAAAATGGTGCTTTATTAATATGAATTTCACATGTAGATTATTATGAATTAATGTTTTATTTTCTAATAAGCTCGTCAATTGCTTCGCAATTGAACGAGTTGCTTAGGGCTGTATATAACAAGCTACTAGAGATGCAAGCAAGATTATAAAGATACACTGATTGGAGTCGTCGATTTTTTGACGAATTATGGAGTGCTTGAGAGCCAATGTCTAAATTTGAAACACTAAGAAAAATATATAATAAACGAAACAACTCCGTATGAAGACATAGTTTCCTTTACCTCGCTTTCTCACTATTACAATTACTGGAAGGAAACATAAGTCGATTTTTAACGGAATTAAATTCGATAACAAAATATCAAGACAACTACTATACAAAGATATAAATAATTTGTCGAATTAATGGATAAACGAAATGAACGGAAAGAGGATTCCATCAGTCAATCAACTCCTTCACAGTCGAAGGGATAACATTGAGAAGAATGGAAAAGTCAGTTGGTGAATATGTATGTATGTACGATGTATGTACGAGTATGTATGTATGTATGTATGTATGTATGTATGTATGTATGTATGTATGTATGTATGTATGTATGTATGTATGTATTATGTATGTATGTATGTATATATGTATGTATGTGTGTGTGTATGTATGTATGTATGTATGTATGTATGTATGTATGTATGTATGTATGTATGTATGTATGTATGTATGTATGTATGTATGGATGGATGGATGGATGGATGGATGGATGGATGGATATACATTCGTCTATGTTAGATTAAAATCCACTCAAGGAATGATAAGATGACTTTGTATTTACTACTGTACCTCCTTCTTGTTGTTTCTTTGAATCTATACTTTACCATCTCTATGACTTTGCCTCTTCCTTTTCTGATCCACCTGTGGCGGGGGGAGGAAGAATGCCGCCACCGTGTCTCCATACATGTTGTAAAAGGCAGGTAAATGAAACAAAATGAGGGGACTAGGGGTAACCCACTCAGCGTCTTTCTTCTTCTGCCAGAGGGCAAGGACAACAGGACACTAACCATAATCCTTGTAATTGGGTCGTCATACGCGATATGGAAATGTATAGGGAAACTCGCCCGATTTCACAACCGAACGAGAAAGAGGGGCAAGGAGCTGACCTCTGAAGGTAGGAAGAGTTATCGCTTGGCATCCAGCACATTGTCGACAATGTCGAGGTGCATGTGGTGGGAAATGGACGCCGAAGGGTCTCAGGATATCCTGCGAGAAGTAGGACTCCGAACGCCAAACGGAAAGTCAGGGAAGAAGCAGTAAAGAGAAGCCATGTCTTGGAAGGGAGTTCAGGGATCCCTCGATCATCATAACTGACATAATGCGCATAGTTTCCTTGCACGAGGAAATAGGAGGTGAAACGACAAAATATGCGTTTTGATTCTAGTACGATGAAAATCTGTAGCATCAGTACATAAAACGGAACATATAATAAAAAATATATATATACCAGGTTTTCTCTATTGGAAATCTTAGGTTTGGAAACCTCCAAAAATTTGAAAAAGTAGAGAGTGTTCCCGAACAGAAAATAAATACTATTAGTATCCGGGGTTTTCTAGATTTTTTTAAACTCTTTTTCTAAATAAAAATGATGCAGTACAAGCGGACAAAGAGCCTGCATCTCATGCCACTGACGTGTCTGGAGTCGGTCAGTCTGTATGCGCATGACATTCTAAAAGAGGCTTAATTAAACGATATTAAATTCACCACGCAACATGACGGAAATGTCTGCAAACTTTCTAAAAGGAAGAGGAAACACTGCATTATTGACTATAGTATAATATAAGCATACAAAACTATTGTATAACTTTAGGAAACACTAGGAAAAACAGATTATCATATCACAAACAAGTAAATATGTTCTTTAGTAAACCTTTTTTCACAATTCCCTGAAACTTGGATTTTATATTGATGATGATGATGATGATATGATGATATGATGATGATGGGCATATTGTCGTCTTAATCCATTACGATAAAAATTATTCACAAATTATTTGGTAAAGATTCTCATTAATTTTTAACGTCTATAGAGGTTTTCATATGCCAAATAAAATGTCCTAGAAGCATCCTTAACAAACCTAGTTAGAATATGAAGAAAGGTACCCATCTCCTAATATTATATTGTTAGTTGTATTATAATTATGATTTCTCGATATTAAGATTGGAATTTATCAATAAAAATATTAAATACATTTCAAGGAGGCAAAAGGTCAAGAGGACAGACAGTTTTATTCGGCTAAAGAAAAATTCTATGAACGTCCATCGCTTCAAAATAATCGTGGTGGAGCAAACATAGCATCCTCTTGCAATTTTGTCAGCACTTATTGCAATACATTTATTCTGGTTATTTCAATCAGTTAAGGGAAACCTCTACGAACGTCAAAGTCTCTGAGAGATGAAACAAATCTAGTACAGCTGTCAACATGGGGTGCAATTTGCTCGTCATCAACATGTACCCCGTCAGGCGCCTGCCAACGACATCACGTCACGTATGCGCGACGTGACGTCATTGCCTTCGTCCCGGCGTCGTCTACGGAAAAGCCGCGGTATATGCAAGCACTCAGTCATGTTGTACAATTTCAGCTGCCAAGTGTTTTTCTTTAATTTTGCGTGTGGTCTCCACAGTCATGTTGCACAATTTTAGCTGCCAAGTGTTTTTTAATTTTGCGTGTGGTCTCCACCGAGAATGCAATCTTGTTTTATTACGGCTAGAAAGTGCACAAAATTACATACGAAGACCATTTCGAAAATGTTGAGAGGTCTTTTGTTTCCCACCTGTCCACTCCCACTCACCTCTCTCTATCTCTCTCTCTCTCTCTCTCTCTCTCTCTCTCTCTCTCTCTCTCTCTCTCTCTCTCTCTCTCTCTCTCTCTCTCTCTCTCTCTCTCTCTCTCTCTCTCTCTCTCTCTCTCTCTCTCTCTCAATCTCTCTCTCTCTCTTGATTAGTTCAGTCACTGAGTGCCAATGAATGTAATATAAAGATGACGAGGCGTGTTTCGTGTAACGGTCGGTCAGATGATTTGCTACAGAACTGTGCAAAGTACTCTTTTCATACTGAAATGTCCCCCACGCTTTCTCACCCTTCTCCTTCCTCTCCCCCTCTCTCTCCCCCCCTTCTCTCTTCCCCTCCCCCTTCTTTCCCCCCTCCCCTCTTTTCCCCATTCAGTTAACTTTCCTTCTCGTTTTCTAAAGGTGTTATCGCACTGGGCTTCCAATGACTTCACCAGCGCCGACAGTTGAGAGCTCGTTTGAATGAAAACGGTTCTGGTTACAATATTCAAATTTTCAAATCTCCAAATGTCAAATTATTTTTCCATCATATATAGCAAATCTGAATGATGAACTAAGAGACTTGAAATATGTACGAATGTTAGACATACTGTTGGAATGTTCTTACAGAAGGCTAGATTTCTGTAAACGAAGTCATATTATGGTTATTCAGATGGAAGTAGGAGGTTGGAGGAAAGACAGCCCAGTGTGATAACCCCTTGACCTCGCTCCCCCCGACTCAAAGTCAAAGTATGTAAAGTGCCCTCCCCTCCCTCTCTCCCTTCCCCTCCCCATTTAGCTTTCACTTACCTTTCCTGCATAAGCGGCCCCGACCCTTTCTTCCTCCAACGTCTCCGGCGCATTCATTCAGGTGAGAGGAAGTCGATAATTACAGTTTGGCTCTCTCTCTCTCTCTACTCCGCCGCCGCCGCGCGCGCGTGCAATTTTGTAGCTACGGAGGTGCCGCCGAACAAGGAGGGGACGGTGGGGCAGATGGCATTGCACGCGCGCACACACACGTGCGCGCACGCACACACACACACACACACACACACACACACACACACACACACACACACACACACACACACACACACACACACACACACACACACACACACACACACACACATACACACACACATACACACACACACACACACATACACACACACACACACAAGCATAGACATATCTACAAGGTAACATTCTTAGAGTTACCTGTACTTCCACGGTTTGAGCCTCACTAGCCCAAAAGCAGACGCCTAACCATCTAAAAATACTGATGATATCAATCACAGACCCAACCCCGGCAACCCCCACTCACTAAATTAACTGAGTTCAAGTAGATCTTCTTCTAGTCTCTTGCATCATAAATGTATTTTTTTGTCTTCAATGGGGGCGTTTGCATTTGTTGCCAGCCACACTGATCCACAGCATGTTGAGCAGGCAGGCAAGATCCTCACCAGCTCATGCAATACCGTGACACTTTTCTTGACTTTGTCTATAGGAACCTCGACAATCAAGCCGTCAAGCTCTTTACGGAGACTACTGGGCAGCAACCTCCGTTGGGCGTCCGATGGGGAAACTGTCACGATGTCCTCCGCTAATCAATTATCGGCGACGACTCGTCCTCCGTCGACGGAAGTCTTCGGAAGTCCCCGCATCTCACCTGAAGAAGAAACAGACTCTTCTCCTCCTGCCAGGCGCATCTAAGTCCTCTCCTCACCCCAAGTCTCACAACATCTCACAAGAAACGACTGGAGTCATCTCAGAAAAGGGCTTGCAAAACACTCTGGCACCTCTTCCACAAACCACGAACAGACCCTACAGCTGCTCAGTCTGCCAACTTGAGAGTCTCCCCCACCTCCCTTAATCTGGGGCCGTCTTCTGCTTCATCATCCACGGCACCAGGAACTTCTTCCACCTGATGTTTCAGCCCTACAAGGGGTCACTGGACACTCAAAACCCAGGGTCACCCACAAACCCTCGCAATGACAGATACCACCGTGTCGAAATCCTTGGCTAGACGAAATCACCCCTTGAGAGATAAAGTGCACATGAACGATAGGATGATAGGATGGAATAGAGAACAGACAGGCGTGGAATTAACTTTCTTGTTTATTCATTTATTTATTTGATTGATTCATTGATTTACTCATTCATTCATTCATTCACTCATTCACTCATTCACTCATTCACTCATTCACTCATTCACTCATTCACTCATTCACTCATTCACTCATTCACTCATTCACCCATTCGTTCATTCACTCATTCACTCATTCACCCATTCACTCATTCATTCACTCATTCACTCACTCATTCATTCACTCATTCATTCGTTATCATTCATTCATTCATTCACTCATTCACCCATTCCTTCATTCTTTCATTATTATATAGTTTTTGAGCGACATAATCTTACCACACAGGCAATCGTATTTAGTGTTCTCCAAAATTTTAAAATCGGTTAGATAAACACCCAAACAGTATCAAATAATTTGTTTGTGTGTTTACTAAGGGGCCTGTGAGATTATTCATCTATTTGCCTGTTTATTGTTCCATTTTTTCCACCATTATGGGTAGAAAGGTCTCCTACTCGCATGCTTTGCTGTTGTAATTCCACTGTATCTGTCGATGGTGTCATTAATCACTCCCTTTCTCTCTCCCTTGCATCCGTGTTGGATTACACGTTAGGAGGGTTGATGGAGCTATTGAAAAACCAGGTGTACAATAACATTACTAATTATGCATTTGTGCGAGGACCGTCAGGACTTGGTGAGGCTGACACACAAGCCTCCATCCTTCGAAGGAATTTGGTGGTTACGTTATATCGAAAGCAGCGACTAACTCTACCAATCCTTGACACTCAGTATTACATTACTCTATGCTTACCATGCACTTGACCAGGTGATGCTTGGAGCAGAGAGGCTGTTTTGACATTGGAATGTCCTGTTTGGGTGAAAGAAGTCTGGGTGATGTAGTTACGAGTCTTATGACTAGAGTGGCACGTAAAATGCACAGTTACATTCTCATTCTCTCCCCTATCTTTGGACAAGAACAGCGATTAGCGGTTTCGTATCATTGTATGACAACGATCTCCAAACATTTTGGTGAGGACGACGAGGAGGAGGAGGAGGAGGAGGAGGAGGAGGACGAGGAACCATAAACAACGGGAATTTTACCACACTCAGGAAGGCTCATCCTATAGGTGGATAAGACAAAAGGGAGAGAGAGTTAATGGAGAGAGGCAGGGAATGGTGGAGGAAAAATAAGATCGAAAAGTAATTTTGCCATTGATTATTTCGTTTGCTTGTTTTATTTGCTTCTTTGTTATGTTTCTCTGGTAGTTTTTCTCTGCATTCAATCTCGCCATGGCCCAAAAGTCGGCCTCTTGCTTTGCCATTGTAACCCATTGAAAGGGAAGGGTAGAGGGAAGAGAGGAGGTGAGGGGCAGGAGGAAGGGGAGGAAGGAAATGCACTAAGAGTGAGAAGGAAGAAGATGGGGACGTGAAGAGAACGGAAAAGAGAAGAGGAGGCAAAATGGTGACACGGGAGGGCGCGAAAAGAGAGGGAGACGTGGAATCCAAAGAGAGAGATTGAGAAGGAGGAGGGGTCTACTGGGGGTCCTCAAGACTGGAACACTGGAAGAGCCAAAGATGAAGACGAAAAACACGAAAGTTCGATCTAGGTCGATGAAGAAGCTGAGGAATTTTTGCAGAACATGTTAGATATAAAAGGTTCAAAGTTTAGTGGAGATAAATATCATTCAGTCTTGTTATACAAAGAATAATAATTACGGATCACGATATAAATGTTAGCTTAGGAATGCTCAAGTTAAATCTGTTTGTTACTGATAGATCAGCGAGTTGTGTAGATCCTGGAACGACTTTATGTCATGTTGGGTGGGGTCATTGCCTCACCCTTCTGTCTTTTCTCGTCCATTTCATAGGTTACCTTTTTTTTTTCTTACAAGATTTATGTATTCACTGGAGATGTTGTAATAAACGAAAACGTTTGGACGACGTTTATCATGTTCTCAATGGATTTCAACATATTTGAGAGAGAGAGAAAGAGAGAGAGAGGGAGAGAGAGAGAGAGAGAGAGAGAGAGAGAGAGAGAGAGAGAGAGAGAGAGAGAGAGAGAGAGAGAGAGAGAGAGAGAGAGAGAGAGAGAGAGAGAGAGAGAGAGAGAGAGAGAGAGAGAGAGAGAGAGAAACAGAGAGAGAGAGAGAGAGAGAGAAACAGAGAGAGAGAGAGAGAGAGAGGGCACGCTCGCGCACAAAACCATACAGTCTGTATATCACTTCCAACAGTTCCCCTATCGTCTTTCAAATTGTACTTACGGCGTGAGCATCAATCTTGGTGACCGTCCCGCCCGTATGATACTGGTTAAATGCTCTCGAGTATTTACGAGAATCACTTGCATCCACAAGACTACATACCTTGCCAGCTGACAAAAGAGCTCATCGAACCATGAAATAGAGACGATTCACAGTTTTCTCGTTTACATTTTCTGTATGTTGCCCGATTGCAGTTCCCTCTACGAGTTCGATGACTTACTATTTTGTCGTGTGGAGTACTCTCGTATGATTTGATCAATAACAGTTATGCAAATCACAATAAACACAAAAACTGGCAGAAATCATTCGCAAGAAAACATGCTTCCAATGACAATGTAACCCAAATTAAGAGCATTTGAGTGATAGGGATCCCGTTTGATTTAGGGTCCTTGCTCCTCAAAAGGGAAAAGACGGGGACCATTATTGTTGAAAAGGTCTAACCTAACCTATTTCATTTCTGTAATTTTTCTTACAAGGGACCATTATTCTTCAAAAGGACAAAATTGGGACAGTTGTTATTGTTCAAAAGGGGCACCCTTAAGATTCACAGGCTAAGGCTCTGTGAAGGAAATCTTACGGGTGGCCGAAAGCAGTGGGTTCGAATCCAACATACGACTGTCATGAAAATTATCATATATATATATATATATATATATATATATATATATATATATATATATATATATATATATATATATATATATATGCATGAAAAAAAATTGAGTTTAAAAAATGTAGGAAATGATATTTATGAAAATGAATACTGGAGGCCAAGGTAACATTGTGCGTTTGAGTTTGTCGGTGTTGTTGATCTGTCGTCAGCCGCCGCGCGAAGTTCCTCCTGTGGTCGGCGGTGGGGGGGAGGGGGGGAGCAGTCGTTTTTGGTGACCAAGTCGCTGCTTCTTTTGCTGTCATAACACGTAATGAGTTAATTCTATGATTTACAGTGACTGGCTTTACCATGCGCCTTATTACACATTCTAATGTTCTTTCATCCACTTTGTAAAAGTGTGAGACATTAAGCTTCAGTAAATAAGCTGAGACGGTCGTGGAAGGTTTTCATTGTCGTTCAGGGGGGTTGGGTCTTGTCCAGGGTTCTGTGGATCGTGTCCGGACTTCTTTGCTGGCGGGAAATTATCATTGTTCGCCAACACCCGACCAAGTTTTTCTCCAGTTCCTCGTCAACAGATGTTCAAGTGCTCCAGTGTGCCCTTAGGATATATTATATATTCGTATGTGACCGTGTAAGGCTGTCCTCATGTCCCACGGGGAGTGTGCAGACATGCATAGTTCACGCACGCATACATACACGCACGCACGCACACGCACGCACGCACACACACACACACACACACACACACACACACACACACACACACACACACACACACACACACACACACACACACACACACACACATATATACTGTATATATATATATATATATATATATATGTTGAGACATTCTGACAGGTTGATGTAAGCGGAATAGGAAACACAGGAGTCTTAGTCTTTGAAAAAGCATACCTGCGAAACTAGTCAGGAATAAACTCAAGACTAAGACTCCTGTGTTTCCTATTCCGCTTACATCATATATATATATATACACATATATACATATATATACATATATATACATATATATATACATATACATATATACATATACATATATACATATACATATATACATATACATTACAAAGGATTACAAAGGCGGAGCATGCCGACAGGAGACCTTTTGGTCCATATCTAGGTCGGATGCAAAAAATCATAATAATGATAAATAAATAAATGAATAAATAAAAACTATAATAATATGAATAATAAATAAAATAAATGCATAGGTATAGTTAAATAATAAACAGGTAAATACTAAATAGAAATAAACTGACATATAACTAATAATAAATTAGAATCAAGCAAATAATAATAAACAGACAAATGATAACAGAACAAATAAACAAATAGTATAAAATAAGTTATAGTCATTACAGCATTTTGCTTAGGCGCTTATCTAAATGATTCTTAAAGCTTCAAACTGAACTACATTGCACTGCCTCTGCAGGAAGTGTATTCCATTCATTAATTACACGGTTGGCAAAGTTGTTTCTATCCTCTTCCAAATTAAATCTATTTCTAGACAGTTTGAGACCATTGTTTCTTGTGTGATTCTCATTCAGTGTGAAAATTCCCTTTGGAATCTTAAAGACCTGTATCAAGTCACCTCTGAGTCTATGCTTTTTTTAAGGAAAACAGATTCATATGTTTTAGTCAATTTTCATATGATTTATTTTTTATGTTTGGAATCAGTTTTGTGGCTCCCTGTTGTCCTTTTTCCAGTCTGTCAATGTTTTTAATGAGATTCGGTGACCACATATACATATACATATATACATATACATATCCATGTCCATTTATACACATACATATACATATACACATACATAAATGCATACTTGTGTATTGTGCACATATGTCATATTTACTGAAGGAGACGCATCCTCCGTAGGGGAGAGAAGTCGAAGGCGTAGGGAGGGGGGGATTCTGCTAATTGGATCTCTTCAGGCAGTTGAGGAAGAAGGAGGAAGGAGTGCGCGCAGACACACCTGCGCAACATCGGTGAACTCTTCTCTCTAAAGACATTGACGTCATGCCCCCGAGGAAGGTGCCTGCGAGAGGGAAGAAGAAGAAGACAAGGAGAAGGGGAAGGATTTCCGAGGTTATGTCTGTCGTCACAAGGAGGCTCAGGAATCTCACGTGTCAAGAGGTAAGGAAGGGAGAGAGAGCTGTGTGTGTGTGTGTGTGTGTGTGTGTGTGTGTGTGTGTGTGTGTGTGTGTGTGTGTGTGTGTGTGTGTGTGTGTGTGTGTGTGTGTGTGTGTGTGTGTGTGTGTGTGTGTGTGTGTGTGTGTGTGTGTGTGTGTGTGTATTTACCTAGTATTTACCTGATTGTAGTATATAAGAAAGGAGCAATACTCGTTGGGTCCCGTCTCCTATTCTCTAACTTTCTAACATATCTAGACAGAAATATTCACGTTTATGAAAATATTCATGTATGCTTCCAACTTAATCTATACATATGTGGGTGGGTGTGCGCGTGCGCGCGCGTTTTTATGCTTAAATATATTTGCCTAATTGTACAGTATAAACCAACATTAGTCTAATGGGAATACAGTCCTGCTCGTTGCATCCCACTTTGAATTTTGAAAACAACACTTTGAGTACTGGTTACTGTGAGCCCGCTGGGTGAGCCGGGTAGCATCGCCCGTCCGTGAGGATCGGTGCGCTGCAAGGAGTCCGTTCAGGGTGTGGCAGAGGTCGTGCCAAATCTTTATCATATCTTATTGTTAGAGTTTATGTTATAGTCCTCACCCCTTTTATCTCTTCCCTTATTTTTACTGAAGATATTTTTTATGATTAGAAACTTGTCAGTTTGAAGATAAGGCAGCAGTTTTTTCTCATCAATTTAGTCACTGTGGGGAAGTTCAGGTTAGGTTATGAATATGTCATTTTAGAGTAACAGTCAACGAAGAACTGAAATGGTGTATATTTTAATTCTAGATTATAGTCAGTTTCAAGACAAGTCATTTATATACAATTTGTGTGCATGAAGTCGCTATCTTCACTACAGTTGGGAAATTTGCGTTCAAGGGGTCGCCATCCTTACTACAGTTGGGGAATTTGCGTTCAAGGGTTCGCCATCCAGTTGGCGATTCCGTGAACGAGACGTTTCCGGTAAAGAACGCTGTCGTCACGCACCTGTTCTCTTCGCGGTTTTTATTATTTTCAAAAGTGCAACATCAGAGGGATTTACGACCGCCATCATAGTACACGACTTTCGAATTCTCGCACGTATTTCGCTGCGAATCTTCATGTTTAGATAATGGAATGACATGACGTCACTCCAGGCTGCCTCATTCTTGCAGCTGCCAAATAGAATATTTCGGTGTCGGGTGGATTAGCTAAATACGTAAAGCGTAGTGGAAGGATTACTCAAAATAGGTTTATGTTAGGTTTTAGCTCCTTCCTTGTGGGGAATTTAGTTCAGTTGCCGGCAGATAAAATAAACGATTTGTTCTCATTAGTTTTAGAAAAAAAAATTAAGCCCGAATTCAGGTACTATGTACTTAGGATCGCACATGAACACGCGCGCGCGCGCACGCACACACACACACACACACACACACACACACACACACACACACACACACACACACACACACACACACACACACACACACACACACACACACACACACACACACACACACACACACACACACACACACACACACACACACACACACACACACACACACACACACACACACACACACACACACACACACACACACACACACACACACACACACACAACACACACACACACACACACACACACACACACACACACACACACACAAACACAAACATACACACACACACACACACACACACACACACACACACACACACACAAACAAACACAACATATACACACACACACACACACACACACACACACACACACACACACACACACACACACACACACACATACACACACAAACACACACACACATACACACACACACACACACACACACACACACACACACACACACACACACACACACACACACACACACATACACACACACACACACACACACACACACACACACACACACACACACACACACACACATACACACACACACACATACACACACACACACGCGCGCACACACGCACACACGTACAAACACAAACACATGTAAAAGCACACGTGCGAACAACATGTTTGACCGATGGGACTATAATGACGGGAACCCACGAGCGTAGCTCTTTTCCTGTGCATTACAGTTAGTTAAGTACACACTGAGCTTAATGATAGTAATCGCGGAAGACAAAGAAATAAGGAACCGCCACCCCCCACCCCCACGTAGATAAGAAGGAAGTTGAAGGGATCTGAATCAGAAGGAGGGAGGAAGGGAGAGAGAGAGAGAGAGAGGGAGAGAGAGAGAGAGAGAGAGAGAGAGAGAGAGAGAGAGAGAGAGAGAGAGAGAGAGAGAGAGAGAGAGAGAGAGAGAGAGAGAGAGAGAGAGAGACGAAATTAGTTCTTGGATAAAGGGAAAACATATTAACCAGATACTGTTTTGAGAAATTAAGCCTGAGGTTGTGGAGAAATGGACTTGAATCATAACGAGGAAGACGAGTTGTAAAGGCTAGAAAGACGGGGGACGTGGCGTCTTAAGGCGTCATCACACAAAAGGCTGTTTTTTCTCCGACTGTTGGAGCAGATTTGCAGACCTCAGCTTTCGGGAAGGAATCTGATATGCCGGAGGAAGATGATTTTCCTCCAGAATAGTATCGAATGACATTCTATTATTTTTGTTGAGAAAACAAAATAGTTTGTCAGTGAATGATTTTACGGCGCGGAACACGTTCTGGAAGTGGGCGGTGTATCGCCGATGAATCGGAGGTTGGAGGAAAATGCCCCCCCCCACCCCCACCCCCGTGTGATGAAGAGGAAACACAAAGGGCCCCCTTCAGGACACGGGCTGGGTCGTGGGAATGGCTGACGCTGTCCTTCTTCAGGTGGTGGGTAGGTCAGCCGTCGAGGTTGTAGAGGTGTTTTGCGTCTGTACAGGAGGTGGGGGGGGGGGGGTTATGTCCGGAGGAATAGCGGGTTCGAAAGAGGAAGTGTACAGCTCGACGTGGGAAGAGAAAAGGAAATTATGCAAACATGAAACGCAGCTGTCAGGCAGGTTCTTCCCTCGGCGGTTGCCAGTCGTCATAGCGACAGTGACGTCATGTCGACGCTGACTTCATTGTTAGTACTTCGTTGGCAAAAGCCAGAGATTTTGTATCTGGGGATGATATCGCGCCAAAGAATTAGCGTCAAACAGGTGATAAAGGAGTAGTTTAAGAGGTTTAGATCCTTTCTAATGAGGTTGGATCCCTCTTAAAGGGATTGGATTCCTTTTAAAGTGGTTGGGTTTCTTTTTAAAGGATTTGGATCCTTTAAGAAGAATCCAACCCCAAGGGATCAAGTCCCATTAGAAAGGATCTAAAATCATTAAGAATTATCCAATCCCTTTTTTAGAATCCAATCCACTTAAGGTGGTCAGTATTCTTTGAGTGGAGCCTATATAGTCTCCAATCAGCTCGTTTTAAGACAGCTACGAGGCTGATGTTACGTCATAGTAAGGCTGACGTCATAGCAAACCTGAAGTCCTTGTTCACAATCGTGTGACGGCAATTGTGACGTCACTCCGAGGCTGCCGTCACGTCATAGTGACGTTGACGTAATGGGGACTGTCATGTCATGTCAGCATTGGTTTGACGTCAATGATGTCATATACGAGTATGACGTCACATTACTCCTAACCGCTCGGTATACTACAGTTCTATCTGCCACATATACCACCACTTATGTATTAGTATAAAAGAACATAAGAATGGAGGAGATTGTAAGAGACCATAAGGCCTACACTAGGTAGTTCCATGTCCCTTACCACCTGTCATCCCCATCCATAAAGTTATCTCACCTTCTCTTAAAACAACCAACTGTTTCAGCGCTCACTACGACTAAGTCTATTCCATGCATTAACCACTCCGTTAGTAGACCAGTTCTTGATTATTTCCTTCTTAAACCTAAATTTGTTAAATTCAAATCCATTACTACGAGTTCTGCCCTGATGTCTTAATATGATGACCTTACCTGGATCATCCTGACACCCTCTTAATCCACCTAAGGTTGTTATTTGCGTCAAGACTGCCTGTAGGTGGTGGTAGACCCGGGCCACCTGGGGAAGGGACCTGCAACCGGTCGTCGGCACTGCTGAGCTGTGCGACGAGCGACAAGTCACTCAGCAGTGAGGAGCGGTAAGTCGTCGTCACCTGAGCGCTGAGTCAAGACGCCAGCCACCATTTGCGCAAAATAGTGTGACGGTGGGGGAGGGGTTCCTTCAACTAGATATAATCGGGTGTGTGTGTGTGAAAGAGAGAGAGAGAGAGAGAGAGAGAGAGAGAGAGAGAGAGAGAGAGAGAGAGAGAGAGAGAGAGAGAGAGAGAGAGAGAGAGAGAGAGAGAGAGAGAGAGAGAGAGAGAGAGAGAGAGAGAGAGAGAGAGAGAGAGAGAGAGAGAGAGAGAGAGAGAGAGAGAGAGAGAGAGAGAGAGAGAGAGAGAGAGAGAGAGAGAGAGAGAGTTGGTGAGAGAGAGAGAGAGAGAGAGAGAGAGAGAGAGAGAGAGAGAGAGAGAGAGAGAGGAGGGTGAGAGAAAGAGAGAGAGAGAGAGAGAGAGAGAGAGAGAGAGAGAGAGAGAGAGAGAGAGAGAGAGAGAGAGAGAGAGAGAGAGAGAGAGAGAGAGAGAGAGAGAGAGAGAGAGAGAGAGAGGGGAATGGAGCTATATTCATAAGGTTTCGTCTCTTTTTCTCCAAAGATCACACTTGGCTCTAGAATTATCAATTACTTTGGATTAGTTGTGCCTTCTATCCAATTCTAAGAACTGACACATCTGCACTAAAAGCAGTGTTTCTTTATGTCCTTTAAGCATGAACTCTTTTGACCTCATGGTGCCCCAAGCCAGGGGCTCCTCTCCGTCACTGTCATGGACGCCATTCATTGACCCAGTCGCCGCGGTCGCCATCTTTTATTCAATGATGGAGAGGTCCAATATTTCTACTTTTCTCTTGTAGTTTGTCTGCTAGGCTGGGGGGCATCAGTTCGATTACCATGTCTTGTATTTCCTCGATCTTATCTATATCTGGGGTGGATTGAGTCCTCTATGATTTTTTTTTTTTTTTTATAAAAGTATTCTTTGCTCGGTGCGTTTATCGCTCGGTTATGATCGTTCATGACGCAATGATATTGACAAACGATTGTCTAGGTCACTAATTCTTTGTCTTTAAATGACGAGGTTCTTTTGCTCCGATATGCTGCAAAGTACGAGGCTGATCGTCATTTTAACCGAACCTATAAACGCGCTTACCCAAATAGGATGATGCCAGCTAGTAGTATGATGGATTCGCGTCACCCGCCATTGGGCGTGGTTGTGGGAGGCTGTTTAATCGCACCGAGTTAAGCGTACCTTAAACTATCCAATCCATGCAGGGACAACTCAATCCCCTGTCCGGCAACAGTCTGTATGTCTTGCCTAGAACTGTGTTGACATGTTTGTCGAGCGACAAATGACCCAAACCCTTCTCTTTTACTTTTGTGATTGCTTTACTTTGTACTGAAAAAAATCATTGATGGTCTGCGCTTTTACCCATGTCCAATGCCTTCCGTTTTTTTTCTGAGTGAAAAATTACTGGAAGCTTTCGTCAATTATCTTACTCCAATTTGATGCATCGCTTTAGAATTCTCCCATTTCTGGCTTAGAGATTCCTTCCCTGTCTTTCAATTTACCGATGACAAGCCGTTCAGGTTCGTCTTTGCATAATCAATATCACGTTTTTTTAAGTTCTTTTCTTCTATTCTTTCCCAATATGGAGTAAGGACTGCATGTTTCATGCAGTCAATATTTTAGTGATTTTAGTGACTTACCAACTCAACATTCATTCATGACTGGAGATTAAATTCCGCTCAAAAGAGAATGATCCCTTTTGAGTTCTATTCTCCCTCCTACACTCCTTAAATCTATCCAGTATTGCATCCATGATTTCACTTTGGTACGATATTATCCCTAAAGATAGAGACACTGGTTATTGATCCGGAAATATTTTTTTTCTTTCTTTAGATTCTTGTGTATTTAGTTCTAACTTGTTTTTATTATTTCTTTCTTCTCTCATTTCTTTCCTTTCTCCATTTTCTTGAATACACATTTTTGACCATTTTACCCTCATCGGATTTTTTTTTTAACCCGTCTTTTATTCGATTTTTTAGTAACCCTTGGCTCGTATTCTTTTATACCCGAGTTGTACAAATTTAAAAAGATTTTCCATATCTTCTTTGTTTCAGTTGTATTCATGAATTCCTTATCCTCCATTCCTTGCAAATCCCAATGGCTATGAAATTTGCTGACCCAGACTTGCATTTGTTTTATCTGACTCATAAAATTCAAACACTACATGATCATTTTTCCTGTGGAGTTTATATATTTCAAGGGATCAGTAAGATCAGATTCTTCAGTAAGCAGAAGGCCCAATCTCACTGGTGTGTTATCTCCTCCTACTCTTATCCCATCTTTGACCCGTTGGGTCACTATGCCATTTTAATGTCTAATAGAATATTGCCCCCAAGAAGCTTTACTACTACTTGACTTGCTTCCCACTCTTCCCACTTCACCTCTACACAATTGATGTCTCCAACCAGGATCATATTGCAGCTTATATCCCTTTTCTCAATAGAAATTATTTGTCTGCCAAAATTCCATGACATTCAATTACATTCCAGGGCCTCGTCTTAAAGTGGTGCGTGGTACCACGAAGTCTCTTCTGTCTCCTTTACTACTTCAGCCTCACATTCATCCGGTATATTCTTATTAGTTCTCATGTATTTTTCCATTTTCATGTTACTTTCTAACCCCAGCGGAGTGAAAGTCGCAGTAGTAGTAGTAGCGGAAACAGTGACAGACCTGCAGAGGTGCTGTGTTGACCAGCACAGGTGATTCCGGGGTGAAGGCAGAGGGAGGGAGGGAGAAACATCTGGGCTTCCGGTTCGCCAGCCCTCCACCCCCACCCCCCAACACCACCCACGTACAAGGCACTTTTTTCGCGCCACGCTTAAGAGCAGTGTTTTTCAAATTGTCTGGTGTAGTAGACAGTTATTTTTGTTCTTCTTCATTTTGTTTTGTTCTGT